>NC_069503.1:772578454-772655954 GCF_027579735.1 Bombina bombina | reverse complement strand
AGATGCCAGACCATTTTTAGTGGACAACCTGGGTTGTTCTTGCTGATTGGTGGATAAATTCATCCACCAATAAAAAAGTGCTGTCCAGAGTATTGAACTAAAAAAAGCTTAGATGCCTTCTTTTTCAAATAAAGATAGCAAGAGAACGAAGAAAAGTTGATAATAGGAGTAAATTAGAAAGTTGCTTAAAATTGCATGCTCTGTCTGAATCACAAAAGTGTCCCTTTAACATCAAGTATAGAGAAATTATTTTACATGAACTGTATCAGATATATATATATATATATATATATATATATATATATATATATATATATATATATATATATATATATATATATATAAATATGTATTTAATAATAAAAAGTACATTATTTTCTATGCAAAGAACATAGGAATGTAAAATATGCGTAATGTGCATCGGGGTTCGCAACTTAGGACTAACACAGTCGTTTTATCGCACATGAAGAATTGCTATCTTCAATGCACAATATTGAAACTATTAAAAAAAAAATATCAAAAATATACATACTTTAAGATCTATCTATCTATCTATCTATCTATCTATCTATCTATCTATCTATCTATCTATCTATATATATATATATATATATATATACTTATATACACTTATATATACTTATATACACTTTGGATTATTTATAATATTTTTAAATACATTTTTATTAATATTCTTTAATATTTAATATTTCAATAATGCGTACTGAAGATATCAATCAGGTCATGGGTTCTCAAGCAGAATAATGACCCAAAACATACCTCATAAAGCACCAAGAATGGGCGTGAAGAAAACATTGTATCATTCTGAAATGGCCTTCTTTGAGTTCAGATCTGAATCACATTGAACATCTGTGGAAAGAGCTGAAGTTTGCAGTTGGAAAAAGGCACTCATCAAACCTGAGAGAACTGAAGCAGTTTGCTCAAGAAGAGTGGGACAACATCCCAGTTGAAATGTGTAGAATTCTTAATCAGAGCTATAGAAAGCACTTGATTGCAGTTATTGTCTCCAAAGGCTTTACTACGAAATATTAGGTTAAGAGTACCAATATCTTTGTCCATGCCATTCTCATTTGTTTTACTGTTAAAGTAATATGTGAAGTCATAAAAAGTGAAGTTTCTGGTTTATTACATTTGGAATAAAGAATGCTGGATACCAAATACTTTTGTCAATTTTTACTTAGGGTAAAAAAAGTGTATGTTTTCCTAAAAAAGTGGTAAGTTACCAATACTTTCAGCCACATCTGTAGCTGCCAGACTCGACCTTTCAAACCTAGTGATACCTTCTATTGTGATCCATACCATAGAAGCTAACTACAATACTATATCAATACTTTACAGAGAGATTTGGTTTATCCCCCTAAATCAGGCAGTCATTTTCCATGATTATCACCCTCACATGTTGTACTGGTCATATTTGTCACTTTTCTTATTTGTCCTACTGGTTGCTAGTTTTCAATGCTGTAACTGTTTCTCTATATTTATACATTGCATGTTTCTCTTGTCTCAAATACCCTGTAAAATGAACTTATTTTGCTTTACAGCTGTTTTACTGCCTTGCATCCCGCCATTGTTTCAGAGGATAATTTTATGACCAAATCCCATAATTGCCTATAACTACCTATTATATTGTTCCATTGTGAGGTTCATTGTTGTTTTTCCTAAGTAATGAAAGCTTAATTTTAACTTTGATAAATTAACAGACCACAAAAATATTTTAATTCATTTGTAGTAAATTTAATAAAATCCACATTGCCACATGTTATTGTGACTGGCCAGTAGCTATTTAAAGCCTCTTGATAGGGACCTCAGACTTCTAATTACCTCCTTAATGGCTTTATTAACCCTATAGACTAGATATTTTCTTCAATGGAAAGCTCCAATACTTTTCAGCATTCAAATCCTCTTTTTTTTTAAATGGACATGAAACCCATTTTTTTTTCTTTGAAGATTTAGATAGAATATACAGTTTCAAACAACTTTCCAATTTACTTATTTTATAATTTTTGCTTCATTATCTTGGTGCCCTTTATTGAAGGAGCAGCAATGCACTACTGGGAGCTAGCTGAACACGTTGGCAAGCCAATAATCAGCATATATGTGCAGCCACCAATCAGCAGCTAGCTCTGAGACAGAATTGATTCATTATTCCCCTTGCTGTTTTGCACACATTTGGTTATTGGCGCACTGTTTGATTTTTTGCTTGTTGGCCTTTGGGTCTACACACATCAGGATAGCGCATGTCGGTTTAATGCCTGCCAATACTGCGCAAGTCTATTTAGTTCCCTTATACTTTTTTAGCTCACATTGGTCCTTGGTCTTGCGGACGTCAGGTTGTGGTGCGCTAAATTCCCTTATACCTGTCTGTTTTTTTGGTGCTCGTTATTTCATATAACTCTGCGTTATCTAGGCTTCGGATGTTAAGTTTATATGTCTCCTGCGTTGTTTTGCAATTCAGCTTAGTGCAGTTTGTACCTGTACATTTTTTCAGCTCATTTATGTAAGCACAATATATAAACAAATTATGTATTGTGTACAAAAGATTAGAATATCCAACCCACCCTGTTACCAGGGGGGAGAATAAGCTGCCCTAGTGTCTGTGCTACCGACACTCACTTGAAAGGATGGGTTTTTGAATACGCTTCTACAATCTCAGATTATATATAACAAGCTTAAATACTGGGAAGTATAGAAGCCTGTGAAAGAGGGGAAATGTGAGAAAGGTTGAGAAAGCGCCTATTCAAGAGCCCCAAAAAATATATTTATGGACAATTATTAAATGCCTGAATGAAATAATACATTTCCCATGTGAGTAGCTCTAATCACAATAGAGATATTGATTTATTGATAATCGTACAGACCATGAAAAAAGCTTACAAAATGAGGATGAATCCGTGTAGGTATTAGGTGTATCAACAATGCAAAACAATAGTCAAAGTGAAGAAACACAGACAATTGCCGGTGGGTGTGCACTTACTAGAAAATACCCCAATCATATGAGGTAAGTTGCCGCATCTATCAGTGCTGATCCTCCGGTGATATCTTGCATCCGTATCAGAAAGATGTATTGCTTCTTGTCTCCTTGGAGTATGGTGTGCAGATGGAAGGCTGGATTCTGAAATGACTCCTCCATGGGTCCAGGAGCGTTAGGCCAAATATAAAACACAAAGAGGGTACATAGCGTAATACAGTTTTTATTCAAAAACAAATATTAAAACACAAGCCAATTGACCACTCACGTTTAAAAACCTCAAACATATGAGGTATGAATCAAGCACATAAACACATAACCACTGCATCTCATTATCTAATTTGTTTAGTTCTCTTTTTTTATCCTTAGCTGAAAAGTATACCTAGGTAGGCTCAGAAGCTGCTGGTTGGTGGCTGCAAATATATGCATCTTTTCATTGGCTTTCAGCTAACTCCCAGTAGTGATTTGCTACTTCTTCATCAAAGAATAGCAAGAGAATAAAGCAAACTAGAAAACAGAAGTAAATTGGAAAGTTGTTTAAAATTGTGTGATCCGTCTGAATCATGAAAAGAAAATTAGTGTTTCATGTCCCTTTAACATTGCATGCTCTATCTGAATCATGAAATAAAAAAATGTGGCTTTAGTATCCCTTTAAATATGAGACCTTCTGTTTGCTTGTCCTATACCTAGACAATCATAGGAAAACTTTAGTAAGCATTTAAGGGTCTCCAGTTCTTCCGGGGACAAAATTGTGAAAGTAAACAATTTTAAACCCAAATATGTAAGAGGTAGGGAATAAGAGTTACAGGTGTCTACAAAAATATTATAAAATGTATAACATACGTTTTAAAAAGTTCACGAGGCGCAGTTGGATTTACACCTTTATTTGGGTCTAAGAACCAAAACTTTTGAAACAAGTCTGAAGTTTTTTTAAAAAAAACCAACTTTAAATTGTTCAGCACACATCTATCTTAAATGTAAAAAATACTTGAAGAAAACGATTGCCTAGATTACGAGTTTTGTCAGTAAAGACCCACGGTGCTAACAAGGCTTTTTTTTCCAGCGCACCCTTAAGCCAACGCTGGTATTACGAGTTGTCTGAATGGCTGCGTTAGCCTCAGAAAAGGGAGCGTTGAGCATAATTTAGCTTCCCTTCAACTCTCAATACCAGCGTTGCCTACAGTAGCGGTAAGCTGGAAAAACGTGCTCGTGCACGATATCCCCATAGGAAACAATGGGGCTGCGCTTGTTTAAAAAAAAACTAACACCTGCAAAAAAGCAGCGTTCAGCTCCTAACGCAGCCCCATTGTTTCCTATGGGGAAACACTTTCTAAGTCTACACCTAACACCCTAACATGAACCCCGAGTCTAAAAACCCCTAACCTTACACTTATTAACCCCTAACCTGCCGCCCCCGCTATCGCTGACACCTGCATTTTATTATTAATCCCTAATCTGCCGCTCCGGACACTGCCGCAACCTACATTATCCCTATGAACCCCTAATCTGCTGCCCCTAACATCGCCGACACCTATATTATATTTATTACCCCCTAATCTGCCCCCCCCAACGTCGCCGCCACCTACCTACACTTATTAACCTCTAATCTGCCGACTGGACCTCGCCGCCACTATAATGAATGTATTAACCCTTAAACCGCCTCGCAAACACTATAATAAATTGTATTAACCCCTAATCTGCCCTCCCTAACATCGCCGCCACCTACCTACAATTATTAACCCCTAATCTCCTGCCCCCAACGTGGCCGCTACTATAATAAAGTTATTAACCCCTAAACCTAAGTCTAACCCTAACCCTAGCACCCCCCTAACTTAAATATTATTTAAATTAAATGAAATAAATTTACTATCATTAAATAAATTAATTCTATTTAAAACTAAATACTTACCTATAAAAATAAACCCTAATATAGCTACAATATAACTAATAGTTACATTGTAGCTATTTTAGGATTTATATTTAATTTACAGGCAACTTTGTATTTATTTTAACTAGGTACAATAGCTATTAAATAGTTAATAACTATTTAATTGCTTCCTAGTTAAAATTATTACAAAATTACCTGTAAAATAAATCCTAACCTAAGTTACAAATACACCTAACACTACACTATCAATAAATTAATTAAACTACCTACAATTATCTAAACTAAAATACAATTAAAGAAACTAAACTATAGTATAAAAAAACAACACTAAATTACAAAAAAAAAAAAAAGAATTACAAGAAGTTTAAACTAATTACACCTAATCTAAGCCGCCTAATAAAATAAAAAAGCCCCCAAAATAATAAAATGCCCTACCCTATCCTAAATTAAAAAGTAATCAGCTCTTTTACCAGCCCTTAAAAGGGCTTTTTGCGGGGCATTGCCCCAAAGTAATCAGCTTTTACCTGTAAATAAAAATACAATCCCCCCTCAACATTACAACCCACCACCCACATACCCCTACTCTAAAACCCACCCGATTCCCAGTTAAAAAAACCTAACACTACCCCCCCTGAAGATCACCCTACCTGGAGCCGTGTTCACCCAGCCGGGCACCGATGGGCCAGAAGTGGACATCCGGAGCGGCAGAAGTCTTCATCCGATCAGGGCAGAAGAGGTCCTCCAAGCGGCAGATGTCTTCATCCAAGCGGCATCATCAATCTTCAATCAACCAGAGCGGAGCAGAGCCATCTTGAATCCATCCGACGCGGAGCCATCCTCTTCGTACGATGTCCCAAGTCCGAATGAAGGTTCCTTTAAATGACATCATCCAAGATGGCGTCCCTCGAATTCCGATTGGCTGATAGGATTCTATCAGCCAATCGGAATTAAGGTAGGAAAAATCTGATTGGTTGATTTAATCAGCCAATCTGATTGAACTTCAATCTGATTGGCTGATTGGATGAGCCAATAGAATTGACCTTGCATTCTATTGGCTCATCCAATCAGCCAATCTGCCGGCACCCCCCTAGTGACGTCATTGAGTACTGCATGTTAGCCTCATAGCTGTTTATCTATGCAGGGTCCTAGTTGTGAAGGAGAGACACAATGCAGTGCAATGCTTGAAAAAGGCACTAAATGGGATATTTACATGACCTTCATTAAGATCTTTAGGGAGCTGTAATATCCTCTCAAGCCTGCATATAACATGTTGTTTAGGTTACACTGATATTGTTACTGGTTCTGATTGCTTTATGAAATAATCTACTAAAAGATGCAGCCACATCTTAAACGGACATTAACCACTAAATAAATAATTGCTTGAATTATTTATTTAGTGCAAAGATTAGCGTAGAGTAGAGTGTACAACCATTGACTGTGTGGAATATAGCTGTGTCTGCACTTCCATGTTTAACATGAATTGGAAAGCACGCAATGTTCGGAAGTAAATAACAGGAATGGAGAGCAAAATAATTAAATAAATAATGAAAGTATATTGCAAAGTTATTTTTGCTACGTGTACTTAAACAATTTATATTAATATCTTGAGGTACTTATTGTCCCTTTAAGGCTCCATCATACTACCAATGGCTCCATCTTGAGGGCTGTCTTGCTGTTTGCCTGGTTCAGTGACAAACCAGTATACCATGGAATAGGCAAAGAGGAGGAGGAGCCTTTATCATCCTTTCTTAGATCATGTACCTGGCAGTTGTGCTCCAGTTTAATGTGGTGCAAAACCAGTAATGTAACATCTAAACTCACTGGCACAATGTTTCTTATTCTTTCAAATACTGAGGCATGCCCCTGAGCTATTCTTTTTAATTATATCATTCTTAATTAGACTCAATTCTGTCTATTAGTCATACCATTATCCAAGCCGTGGTGTCACAATTTAAGTTCAGTTACTTGTTGTTTTGATTATTTTTACATTATGAAATACTATTAAAAAAGACATACTTAAAACGGGATTGTAAAGCTTAGTTGCCGGGCCATTTTTGGTTCAGAACCTGGGTTACGCTTGCTTATTGGAGGCTAAATGTAGCCGCCAATAAGCAAGCACTATCCAGGGTGCTGAACCTAAAATGGGATGGCTACTAAGCTTTGCATTCCTGCTTTTAAATTAACATAACAAGAGAACGAAGAAAACTTTATATTAGGAGTAAATTAGAAAGTTGCTTAAAATGCCATGCTCTATCTGAATAATGAAAGAAAATAAATTGAGTTTGTATCCCTTTAAGCCTAATGAAACAGATTACAATATGAAAACACCTTCACAGTCTATTACTAGGCCTTAAATTACTGCCATGTTCGCAAGAGCAAGCTTGTTCAACACCAATTCCACTGCTTTGATAAATTAATCTGATTCAATCACATTTGTTTTTGACCACCAGACACTTTTAGGAACTAGGGTTTTTAGGGTGGAGGGAGAAGTTGGATGGTCAAACGTTTTTATGATATTACTCGTTTATTATTGTTGGTGTCGGTATAATAATGCTATTACAAAATGAAGTTGTGATTTTGTAACAAAAAACAAAAAGTTAAATAAAAGAACAGATGATTAATAGTCTATGAATATTTAGTTCAGAAGTTAGTAGTTATATAATGTCAATCAAAACAACATGACATTCAATCAATGAGATTATACAGAATTAGGTATTTGTATCTGAGAAACGCATCTTGTTGCCTTACTTATATCACATGAAAAACATTTGATTTTGAATGTGATTCATGTTTGTTTATAGAAAAGCATTAATTACACGATGTTTATTTCTTAAATAAAAATTAAATGAATAACTATAGCGGTTTAACAAAATAATCAATTGCATTCTAACATTCACTAAGTTTTAAATGAAGTGAAGCATAACAGAGCTGTTAACATCAAATCATAATGATAATTTTTGTTAGTTAAATGCTATTTGAGTCTATAAAACTTTGATTACTTTGAATGTAGCTTCAATTTTATGAGTTTTCCCATATGATTGCTCACAAATTTTTATGTTGACTAAATTGTAAATTGTTTAAACAGTTTAAACAAATTACTTAGCAATTAAACTCCTGTGCTAAATTTGAAATGAATTACAACTTTGCTGTTGAAGTGCTCGTTATTGAGCTAAACAAACACAGCAATCAAATATGCAAATTTGGAATAAAGCTGTTCTCTTGTAGGGCAGAATGAAATACAGCTTGTATGTCCACTTTACCCAAGCTTTGCATTCACACACAATATAACATTTTCTGATTTCTGCTCAGAATTTTTTTAAAAAAAGTATTTGTACCTTGTTTTTTTTTGCTGGAAGGTTTTTCCTTGTATCTAATATTTATTTTTGGAAAATAATTATTCTTAAACATAATTTTGGCTCCATATTTAATATTCTTTCCATGAAGCAATAATTCCACAAAATAAATCTCTCCTTCTCATTGTTGCATCTAATCCCTAGAGTTATTGTCATTGCAGTGTGAATTTAAAGCATTTCCACCCTTATTATTTAAATGGGCAGTAAATTACAATATTTCTGTTGCTGTAGAACAACCTATTAGCCTGATGTGCTAAGCTCCGTGCGGTCAAGGTTCTCAACGAACGTTCAGTGGGCCCTGTACGTCCACTGCCTGTATGTACTATTAAAGACTTGAGTGTGTAATGCTGCCACTTTCTGTTGCGCAACAACTAATGCAAGAGAAGGGCCTGTCAATCATCCTGAGCGAGTGTGTTCAGGGTGATTTCAAGCTGCCACCTCCGAGACGGAGAGTGTAAGAAGCAGTGGTCTGATGACCGCAGCTTCTTACGTTGCAGGAAGCAGGCTCACACCTGTTTACACTGCTTAGTACATCCTTTTCACTGCAATTGTTTATCAATAGCAAAACTCCAAAACTCCACCCACCATTTGCCTTATTTGGAGGAGCCAATCTGGGCTTTTGTCCATAGACAAAAAGGTTATAGCCACAGTCATGATGTAAGTATAAGGTACATGGTTTTGTAGTTATCAGCTAAAGTCAATTAGGGATAGATATGTAGCATTTAGAAGTCATGAGGTTGCATTTTAACTTTTGAGAATGCAAAAATACTAAATTTTAGAGCTAAATTACACAAAAATAAATTCTAAAAGTATATTGCAAAGTTTTTTCACTGTGTTTAACTAAACATTTTAAAAATCTCATGGTTTTTACTATCCCTTCAATATTACAAGCAATTGTTTTAACATTAAAGGGATATTCTAATGTAAAACCAAAATGGTCTATTTTGTTTAAAGTGACAGTCCCAAAAAAACCTTCATGTTTCAAATAGGGCATGTAATTTTAAACAACTTTCCAATTTACTTTTATCTCCAATTTTGCTTTGTTCTCTTGGTATTCTTAGTTGAAAGCTAAACCTAGGAAGGCTCATATGATTTCTAAGCCCTTGAAGGCACAGGGGAGAGCTAGTTCATGTAAACCATATAGATAACATGATCACAATAACATGATCATGGTGGCAGACACTGCCCTAAATGGCTAAAATGAAAGTCAATAGATAATTAATAAAATGTCATGTGATCCAGGGGGCTGTCAGAAGATGCTTAGATACAAGTTAATCACAGAAGTAAAAGTATATTAAAGGGACATTAAACACTTTGAGATGGTGATATAAAATGATGAATCATAAAAAAACCTTTGCAATATACTTTCAATATTTTTTCTCTTCTTTTCCTGTAATTTCATTCTGAAACTGTGATCTTTTCATTTCCTGTTAGAAATGGAAGTGCAGAATACTGTTATATTTCACACAGCCATTGGCTGCACACTCTAGTGACCTATTTATAACTGTCTCTAATTGGCCTTAGCAGAGAAGGTAACCTAAATTACAACATGGCAGCTCCCATTATTTTACAGACACTAAAAGTTTACTCTTATTTTCTCAATATTTAAACAGTGAAGGAAACTTTAAAAAATATATCTACATGTTATTCTCAGCTTACTTTTTTCTTTAACCCCTTAAGGACAAGGCCATTTTTCAATTTCTTTCTCTTAAGGACCAGGGCTCTTTTTACATTTCTGCGGTGTTTGTGTTTAGCTGTAATTTTGCTCTTACTCATTTACTGTACCCACACATATTAGATACCGTTTTTCTCGCCATTAAATGGACTTTCTAAAGATACCATTATTTTCATCATATCTTATAATTAATCATAAAAAAAATTATAAAATATGATAAAAAATAAAAAAAACACACTTTTTCTAACTTTGACCCCAAAAATTTGTTGCACATCTACAACCACCAAATAACACCCATGCTAAATAGTTTCTAAATTTTGTTCTGAGTTTAGAAATACCCAATGTTTACATGTTCTTTGCTTTTTTGCAAGTTATAGGGCAATAAATACAAGTTAGCACTTTGCTATTTCCAAACCATTTTTTTTTCTTCTCAAAATTAGCGAGTTACATTGGAGCACTGATATCTTTCAGGAATCCCTGAATATCCCTTGACATGAATATATTTTTTTTTAGTAGACAACCCAAAGTATTGATCTAGGGCCATTTTGGTATATTTCATGCCACCATTTCACCGCCAAATGCGATCAAATAAAAAAAATTGTTCACTTTCTCACACACTTTTTCACAAACTTTAGGTTTCTTACTGAAATTATTTACTAACAGCTTGTGCAATTATGGCACAAATGGTTGTAAATGCTTCTCTGGGATCCCCTTTGTTCATAAATAGCAGACATATATGGCTTTGGCATTGCTTTTTGTTAATTAGAAGGCCGCTAAATTCCGCTGCGCACCAATTTGTATTAGGCCCAGCAGTGAAGGGGTTAATTAGGGAGCTTGTAGGGTTCATTTTAGCTTTAAGGTAGTGTAGTAGACAACCCAAAGTATTGATCTAGACCCATTTTGATATATTTCATGCCACCATTTAACTGCCAAATGCAATCAAATAAAAAAAATGTTCACTTTTTCTCTAACTTTGGGTTTCTCACTGAAATTATATACAAACAGCTTGTGCAATTATGGCACAGATGGTTGTAAATGCTTCTCTGGGATCCCCTTTGTTCAGAAATAGCAGACATATATGACTT
The DNA here is from genome assembly GCF_027579735.1 of Bombina bombina. Classification (NCBI taxonomy): domain Eukaryota; kingdom Metazoa; phylum Chordata; class Amphibia; order Anura; family Bombinatoridae; genus Bombina; species Bombina bombina. The sequence continues at coordinate 772,644,964 of NC_069503.1, read as the reverse complement.
TGGCATTGCTTTTTGGTAATTAGAAGGCCGCTAAATGCCACTGCGCACCACATTTGTATTATGCCCAGCAGTGACAGGGTTAATTAGATAGCTTGTAGGGAGCTTGAATTGTTCATTTTAGCTTTAGTGTAGAGATCAGCCTCCCAAACAGCTCTCTTCCCTCCCCCACCCCACAATTGTCCCCGCCATCTTAAGTACTGGCAGAAAGTCTGCCAGTACTAAAATAAAAGTTTTTTTTTTTTTTTTTTTATTATATATTTTTTTTAGCTCATATTCTGCTGTGTAGGATCCCCCCCTTAGCCGCCAACCTCCCTGATCCCCCCAAAGAGCTATCTAACCCCTCCCCCCACTAACTATTCCCCACCATTTTGGGTACTGGCAGCTGACTGCCAGTACCCACTTTGCAATAAAATGTGATCTTTTTTAAAAAAAAAAAAAAATAACTCACTTTTTCTGTAGTGTAGTTCCCCCCTCCATACCCTCCCACCTCCCTCTCCCCGATCGCTTTTTAAAATTACCCCCCCTCCTCTGCCACCCACCACCCTCTTCCAGCACTCTCTCCAAGCATTTTATGTTGTGCTAGACCTCGCGTGCGCTCCGACGTGCACCCGACATCAAGATCTGCTGGCCGGAAGGAAGTTCCCCAGCGATGGCCTGCCCACCCACCTCCCTGAAATGGCTCCCACCAACGTTCGGCACCATCGCTTGCCGATGCAGAGAGGGCCACAGAGTGGCCCTCTCTGCATCGGTGTGCCAAAAAAGGTATTGCAGTGATGCATCAATATCGAGGCATCATGGCAGTACCCTGAAAGCGGCTGGAAGCTATCAGGATCGCTTCCAACCGCTTGAAACCCTTAACGATGTACAGGGTACGTTGCTGGTCTTTAAAGACCAGTTTGTGTGTGATGTACCCTGTACAACATGCGCCATTAAGGGGTTAAATCCATCATTCTATCTCACATTTATTTAGTGTTTAATGTCCCTTTAATAAAACTGTGTTGGTTATGCAAAACTGGGGAATGGGTAATAAAGGGATTATCTATCTTTTAAAACAACAAAAATTCTGGTGTTGACTGTCCATTTAAGAATTTTATTTTTAAACAAGTTCCTCTTCCTCACTATGGGCTCTATTGATCAAGCTGTGGATTCAGATTCAGAGCCCTTACTGTGCAAGCTGAATCATCATATGTCTGCAAGTTAAGAATCAAAAGTTATAGGACCGCTGCTTCCTCTGAGGTGGCAGATTAAAATATTCCTAATATGATCCCACTGGGATGATTGACAATTGTTAATGCATTAAGTTGTGCAAAAAAAGAACAGTATTGCACATGAAAATGTGTGTTAGTCATTGCTGGCAGTGAGCACAATCTAACGGGTTCCCTGCCTTGGAACCTTTTCTGCCTGCAACTACTGAAATTGGGACCTATAAGTTAAACCCCTACAAAAGAGTTATACATGTTGTCAAGGTAGCACATCGAGGTGCAGAACATTAACATTCCAGCTAATGGTAATGATAAATTACAGCACATATGATATGCAGTTGCCATTCTCTTATGGGATGTTTTTTTATAGACTCTGAAGAGTTAATGCAAGATAAAGATACCTTGTTTATGATAGAAGATGGTTTTAATAGTCAGCATTCTTTTCCTACAAACATTTAAAATGAAATATGTTAGCAATTCTACTGTTTTACAACCCCCACCAGAGATTTGTGTAAAACTGAAATGTCATCACGCACCAATTGTATTCATTAGCCTAACATTGTAAGGTGCTACAGTATTGTGTAACAAGAAAAATATTATAAGTAGAATGAACCATTTATATGATGTTTGATTCTACCAATATCTATGATTTTTTGTTTTTTTTACAACCTAAACCAACAAACTGCTGACTCAAACCTCTAACGCACACATTTGAAACTTCTGATTATTCATAATTCATCTTTGAGAAGTTTGCTTTTGGAAAATAAGCTCTCTGATTATCTGACATCCTCCGGAAGGTTAGAAGAGTTATTTCCTATATTACTTAGGAAAAAATTTCTTTTCACAATTGAAAATGTCAGCATCAATTTCAAGTTACACTAAGCATGTGCTTGGTTTTTGAATATTATCCACCTCCAACCACCCTGCTGAGGATCTGAGTGTGACAGATTGATTAGATCATCAATCCTCACTCCTAACAGCACTTTTCCTGAACACCTGGGTTGCTGGGTCACATCTGGGTTTTGCTACCGTTGGTTTAGTGACCTAACCTGGCATCACCATTGCCATATACATTAGAATCACAAACAGAACATACTTCTGCAACAAGAAACATATTCTGAAATAGTAACAAATCTTCTAGAGGGAACGTAATATGAAAAGAAAAAAAATTATTCATGTTTTTTGTTTTGTTATATAATGAAAATAAACATTTTATTCAATGTTGACATAGAGTCAATGTAACTATGAGAACATTAATTACTGGATGAGATGTGCCTTGTGACAGGTGTGAGGTTATTACAATTGATTGGCTAATAATTTTGATATGCTTAAAAACTAGCCAGTTATGATGGCCAGATTACGAGTGAAGTCCTATTTAGTGCTCCCGCGTAAAACTTAATCGCTCACACACTTATCCAATATCTCTCGTGCGTTAACGTATTGCGCCAAAGAACTCAATAGAGCAAAAAAAGTCGGGAAAAAACCCTACTCGAGCGCAAAACTGATTGAATGGTAACAAGTGCGCTAATGAAAATATTATTTCACATTCCAATGTTCTTCACATAGCAGAATATGTTCTATTTATTCATAAATACATATATCTGATAGTATTTTGGTACAATATATATCTATACCTATAGATGATAGATAGATGATTATATATAGGTATAGATATATATAAAGGAATATCTGTTTATAAATACATAGAACATATTCTGCTATATGCAGAACATTTGAATGTGAAATATTTACTGTAAATACATAGTTAAAACCTTTTTAAAACATGAATATTGCATAAATATGCTTTAACAGATTTTCCTCTACTTGATGGCAAAGGGCTCCAATGCACTTACATATACTTTATATATGTGTTTATATGTGTATTTATGTCTGCAAATACATATGTACAGACATATAAATAAATAAATAAATATATATATATATATATATATATACGCATATACACATTTAGACATATATATATATATATATAGGTATATCATTGTTAAAGCCCTTTGCCTGTCTTTTTTCCTCTCTAACACCTGAGATCTAATATCTTTTAACCTTTATAGCGTTTTTGCACAATATTGTTTTAACAATTTTTATTAGCTTCTGTTATTAGTGTAACTGTACTTTTAATTTTGATGTGTTTTGTGCAACTTTTTATTCTAGCGCAGCAGTTAACAAGAGCTCTGAGGTCGCTCTAGCCCAACGCGCATTAACTTCAATTGCGCTCAATCAATTGCGTTTACTTTCAACTTGTGATACATGCACTACTTCCGTCGTACGAAAGCAGGCGCAATAAACCCGATATCGCTTGTGCCACTTGAAATCTGGCCCTTTATGGTGAATTGGATATATTCTAGGTTATCTATTTTCACGCATTGCTCTTTAAATGGACATAAAAGTGAAAAAAAATGCTCTAATGTGTTAGAATGTTTCATTTTTGCACTATTGCTTGCCTATAACTATGTATTTAACCCCTGCAGAGGGGTTTAAAACATAGTTAACATCCTGACATTTGCAGCAATGCATTACTGGAAGCTAGCTGAACATATCTGGTGAGCCTACGGCAAGAGGTGTGTAGGCACCAATAATCAGCTAGCTCCCAGTAGTGCATTTCTTTTCTTGATCGTACCTTGGTATACTTTTCAACAAAGGATATCAAGAGAATGAAGTAACTTTGATAATAGAAGTAAAGTGAAAAGTTTATTAAAATTACATGTTCTTTCTGAACCATGAACGTTTTAACTTTGACTTTCATGACCCTTTAATTAAATATATGAAATATTGTGTTGAAATTAAATCTATTAGTTCATTATTCCATCTTTAAAGATGCAGACTATTGACAATGTATTTTGGTCTTTTTAGTAACACGTGAATGTGTTAATATACTGGAGAGACTACAGTGAGTAATCAAGAGTGGTAAACTTCCTGTCTTACCATACTGTGTAAGCTATGATTATAACTTTGATTTACAATGTAAAATACAGCAATTATGGGAGGTGTGTCCACCAGTCATAGTATTTGAAAAAATTGTGACATTTCTTAAACTTCTGCAAAGCCAAAAATAATCAAAATTCACTCCATGGTTGTGCACCTGCTATATTTTGAGGAGTTGTAGACGAGATGAGCAGACCATAATCTTATTCTTTCCCTTTATTTTTTTTTTCTTTATTTTTTCAGAACTTACCCACAGATAGACTTATGTTTTCTTGATTTATGTCTGTTATCCATAATCAAGCACCATAATACTTTAGAGTTTGGATTATTTATCAGAATCTGGCTGCCAAAATATTGCAGCCCAAATGTCTCCATGGTTACTACTTGGGGGTGATAATGTTACCTCTGCATGAATGTTGCTAGAGGCTTCCTTATCAGGTGCAAACTCGGATGAAACCCATTGTATGCCAGATGCTGGAATGCATCGATTTGCAATGCATTTCAGCTCTCTCTGGCATAAAAGAGGTTTACTATAAACCCCCAATCCCTAACCTTAAAATCACCTTCCTTGCACCAGGGTGTTAAAAGTGGCAAGACTGCAGCATTTCCACTTGCAACATCCCACTTACATGGTTGTGGTTTGCAAATTTGTAGTTGTGATATTGCAGGGAGAGACCAATTGTCATCAAATGATAGTTGAGACATTTTGCTTCTTGTACTGGTAGAAATATATATAATTCAGACACTCTGGAAAGGAAGAGACTAATTAGTATTAACAATGAGTAGAACTTCTCAACCAGGAACGAACAATAGCTCAAAAGCTTGTTCTCTAACAAATTGCCACCCGGGAACAGCCTCTTTTTGCCCAATTGTGCTTAACTTTCCTGAAGTATATCAGTCTGATCCCGCCTATACAGGTCAGACCAGCAACGAAATACCAGGCAATCCTCCTCTGAACGAAGGGCATGGCAACCCTAGACAATAAAATAGCTAAAAAGGGGGAGTGAATCAGGAGCGCTACAGCTAAAGGTGCGAAGAAATAAGACTATGAATACTATACTTAAAAGTATGACAAGGACAATATCGTATCTAAAATATGACACAATTTAATTGCACAAACGATAATAACAGATAAAAACGGACGTCTCCGTAAGTGAAACTTCTTAAGTTGCCGCCATATAAATGTTGCAATGGCAAAAAGAGTTTGTGGTGTAAGTATAAACAGTCCAGTGTACACTTTCAGTATTTATATTACGTGTTGGTTTGCTAGCAAACAAGGGCTTACCCCAGACTTTCCACTCGATGTTCTCTGTGTGTTAGTTACAGCCGTATGCGTGATGACGTCACTTATGTGGGCGCTGTCCCAAACGAGCTCTCTGATTGGTCCAAATTCGGAACCAGCCAACAGCGCTAGTGGTGACTCTTTTATCTAGAGTATAGCGACCATCCGATGACAGGTACCTGCTCTTAGTGCTAGGTAGCATGCAAGGTACAAAAACTGTTGGCTGGTTCCGAATTTGGACCAATCAGAGAGCTCGTTTGGGACAGCGCCCACATAAGTGAGAACATCGAGTGGAAAGTCTGGGGTAAGCCCTTGTTTGCTAGCAAACCAACACGTAATATAAATACTGAAAGTGTACACTGGACTGTTTATACTTACACCACAAACTCTTTTTGCCATTGCAACATTTATATGGCGGCAACTTAAGAAGTTTCACTTACGGAGACGTCCGTTTTTATCTGTTATTATCGTTTGTGCAATTAAATTGTGTCATATTTTAGATACGATATTGTCCTTGTCATACTTTTACGTATAGTATTCATAGTCTTATTTCTTAGCACCTTTAGCTGTAGCGCTCCTGATTCACTCCCCCTTTTTAGCTATCTTATTTACCTATTTTTGGAACACATAGGTATTCTCAGGAGTTTGGTGTTGTTCACCCTGCGCTCACTGGTCTAATATCCTCTGTTAACCCTAGACAATAGTTTCAGCCTTCTTTGGGCCTCATCAGTGAGGTGCAGCCTCATCCCTCTAGGCACATTAAGCAGGGAGTCAACATCTGATTTCCTCATGACACTTAGGGAGACCCCAAGAGACATATTTTACATATTAACAACAAGTAGAAGCCTCAACCAGGAATGAACAATAGCTCAATAGGTTGTTCTCTAGCAAATTGCCACCTGTGCTTTCACAGAGGAGATCTTCCCTGAAGTATATCAGTATGATCCGCCTATAAAGGTCAGCCTAACCCCAAAATATCAAGCAATCCTCCTCTGAAGGCCAACATGATCTTCTGGGGTTGCCATTTCCCTTGTTCAGAGGAAAATTGCCTGATATTTTTCTGGGCTTGGCTAACCATGCTAGGCAGGATCAGACAAATATACTTCAGGAAATTTCTCCTTTGTGAAAAGCACTAATGGGCTAAAAGAGGTGGTAACTTTCCATAGAACAAGCTACTGAGCTGTTGTTCATTCTTGGTAGAGCGCTTCTCTTTCTGTATGTGAGAGACTAATTAGTGACTGCTTCCTATAAATCAGTAAGTTTTCAAAAGGTATTAATTAATTCCTTTCAGTTCATGAGTTTGTTTTGCAGGTCTTCAAATTTTGTCATCTATACATACTGTCCCAAAGGACACTATCATTTTCACTATACACTTATGATACCATTAAAGGGACATAATACTCATATGCTAAATCACTTGAAACTGATGCAGTATAACTGTAAAAAGCTGACAGGAAAATATCACCTGAGCATCTCTATGTAAAAAAGGAAGATATTTTACCTCACAATCTCCTCAGCTCAGCAGAGTAAGTTCTGTGTAAAAAGTTATACTCAACTGCTCCCAGCTGCAGGTAAAAAAATGAAAAAAAAAATGAACAGCAGCCAATCAGCATCAGCAGTGCTGAGGTCATGAACTTTTACTGTGATCTCATGAGATTTGACTTGACTCTCATGAGATTTCATTGTAAACTTCCTTTACCTGATTGGTGAAATAAGATGAGTGCACGATGCTCATCCCTTCAGCTGTCCTAGGACAGACATACTAATATGCTGCTTAGAAATCCTTCACAATGGGAGGTGGCTACTGAGGAACTTTTGAGGTAAAATATCTTTCTTTTTTACATAGAGATGTTCAGGAGATATTTTCTAGTCAGCTTTTTACAGCTATGCTGCATCACTTTCAAGTGTTTAAACATTTGGGTATTATGGCCCTTTAACAGGAAAAAAACTGCAGTTTTTCTGAAAGTCATATTTAGTTTGACAGGAAGATAAGGGGGAATTGTGGGCAGAGGCCCAGCAGTCTTTGGTGGGAGGAGCAGCAGCAGGAGAGATGGGGCGATAACTGTGCATGGGAGGGGTGTGGACAGGGTTGGTCGTAGTGTCATAGGTGGAGCTAGGCAAATTGGGACTTATCACTATGATTATTATTTTTGCATAGCACCACCAAATTCTGTAGCACTAGGTGGGTACTTAAAGGGGCACTTTACCCAAAAAAAAATTATTTCATGATGAGAATACAATTTTAAACAACTTTCCAATTTACTTTGATTATATAATTTGCTTTATTCTTTAGATATCCTTTAATGAAGAAATAGCAATGCATATGGTGAGCCAATCACAGTAGGCATCTATGCGCAGCTACCAATCAACAGCTACTAAGCATATCTAGATATGCTTTCCAGCAAATAATATCAAAAGAATGAAGCAAATTAGATAATAGAAGTAAATTAGAAAGTTGTTTATAATTCTATGCTCTTTCTAAATCATGGAAGAAAAAAATTTGGGTTTCATGTCCCTTTATGAAGGGGGTATTCAATAACAAAAATTGTAGTAAGAAATAACACAGATACATGAAAACAGAGTAAATAAAATAAATTAATACAGGAGGAGGGGCCCTACTCTGAAGAGCTTACAGTCTACAGATTGAGAATTTAGGATTGGGGTAGCTTGTCACCTGTATAGTAGTTGCAGCAGTGAGACAAGGCAGTTCTAGATTTATTTTGGTTAGTGCTATTCTAGTTATTTCAGGTGGCTTTTAATGAATCAATCATGTAACAATGAAGGCAGTCACAAATTGCTCAATGGTCTTTAGTGACTATAGTAAGGGGCATCTTGCTTAGTGAAGGATTCAGGTTCACCTTGGTAATGTCACCAAATCTTAGTGAATTTAGGCCATAAGCCAAAAGAATAGGTTTAAGGTCAATGGTGGCTATAAATGTAAAACCCTTCACATGTTTAAAAAATTAGCTAGATTGTATTGTTTTTTTTTATTTGTACTGCAGAAATGTTTTTATGTATGCTTGCTTAATCTTTCTCTGCTAAAAACTCAGTCCTGTATTATGTTGTTTGCTTTGTCAGTACTGAATGTGTTACCATGTCAAGGTAGCTTTATATTTTTGTAAACTGCTGTCTGTGCTCACATTTGTTATCTTGTAGTATGCATGAGTGCTCTGGCTTGGTTACAGAAGAAATGTGGCTTAAGGAATATAAATAATATTAGCACCTAAATTGTTAGCTTTTCTTTTCTTTACATTTCACAAAGTTTGGAATGTTAGAATTACTTTTGAAACCATAATATAATTCTTTGAGGAGAACTTTCCATTTTGTTAAAAGTTGACCTAAATATAGGAATCTAATATATATATATATATATATATATATATATATATATATATATATATATATATATATATATATATATATATACTGTATATCTATTTTTTATTTATATTTTTTTTATTGAGGGTAAAAAAAAATGCATACACCTATAGGTACATTGGATAAAGGAAAATAAAATAAATATAAATAAGAGAATAATACAATCAGTAATTTCCATGACAGTAAAATGGCATACATATCGGTAGTTGATTATGGTGGACTATATAGTACAATACTACCGACTACTGTTCAATTAGTACCTTATGTGTAATACAGAACATATCAAACTCGAACCCTCATTTTCCCACCTCCGTATAACAAATGAGGTCACTCTTGGGCCTCTAACATAGTGTATAGTAGGAGGGTAATATTATTATAAGGCCACTTTTGGACCTTAGAACTTATTAGTTGTAAATATAACAAATATATATGAAAAGTTGTCAGCTTGTAAATAAAACATTTATATATGTCTGTGTAAAATAACTCAATATTGTATCATATAGGGCCACTATTGGACCCTTAGGACTGTAATTACAAGCAAACAGTACATTTTAAAGGATATATAATATAGAATCTAATAAAAACACATCAGCTATGAGTATAGATATACACAAACAAAAGTATGAGGAAGATAAATCTATCTTAGAATTCACTATGATCCGTTGCAACAAGAGATCTCAAATAGTGTACATAGATCCCTGAGTCTGCCTTGTGTTGAGTTTAGGAAGGGCTTTTATCTAATAATTCACTAGAAACTTGCATGGTCTGGGACTGGTTTATGAGGCCATGATGTCCCCTAATATATGAGGCAACTCATCCCTCTGTGGCTATTAGTCTAACTAGTGGGTTTATGGAAGTTCTCAGAAAGTATAAAGTAATAATAAATAAAAAGAGAGCAAGGTAAAATAATCCCCCAACTGGTTAAATAGGGGTGGGAAATCATACAAGTAGCATCCTTCTAACATATACACAGCTATAATGTTTTGGTGTGTCTGGAGGCATAGTCATACTGATATTGAAAGTCTAGCAGATTGTAGCTAGCATATCGATAAGCTGGACTGGCAGAGGGGAACATGTAGGCCTTCCCATGTAAGCTATAATAAATGTTTTATAAGCCAACTGATAAGCCTCCATACAAGAAGCACAGTATATTCATATATATACATACACTGGTATTCTACTAGCATAGGGTCAAAGGCACACACATCTATCATTAACTATTGCAGAAATTGGGAGGTAAACACCTATATTTCTCCTAATAGCAAGTTTATATAAGTGTAAACTTTATGTGCACGTCTGCCTCGGCCGCTGGCAGCTCATAAGATTAAATCTGGCTAGATAGTCACTCAAAACTGAGAGTGAGAAGCCTTGGCTTTAGATAACATAAATCCCCTTATGTGAAGTAAACATTAAAACATTTTTAGTAATGGGTCTCTTGCACAGCAATCATATTCAGATATCTGTAGAACAATATCTGAGTAACATTAAGTCTGTGAGAACATGAAACTGATCTTCATAGCTTTGAGGCTAAACATATATATATACACAATCCTGCTCCTTATATGCTTAAATGTGATTTTTCAATTAAGTTATTATTACTCGCCAGTACTCTAGTCCTAGTATTACTCAGAAGGACTGACCTCAATGCACCTAAAAGAAAAAATAAAATGAGACAAAACAAACTAATGTGTTCCTAAAATGTCCCTAAATCATCCAGATTAATAACCATCATAAGGGGTGAAATACAAGAAATTAATGATAATAAGCATAGCTATACTAAACTAGATAGCATTTCAGTACTGTTCTCAAAAATCTAACTGCGATCGGCTGATGAGCAATTCCTCTTGCTGAAATTCCACTGCTTGATAACAAACATTGGGACTTTGTTAGTTGCACTTGATTTTGGTGTTGGTGCAGCATGTTGGGGTGCAGCTAGCAGGTATGTTTGCAGTTTAAGATAAAGTGCGTGCTACAATATTCACCCCTTCAGACCTCAGGAGCAGCAAATCTCCTCCCCCCTAATGCATCCGGCTGGGTCCCAAAATGTGTGAACGGGGGAAAATATATTTTTTGTTGCTTCTTAGGATCTCGCAATGAGATCCTGATGGTTGTCCGTTTTCGAGATGCTAGATGTAGGAATGAGCTGGGTTTCTATAATAGCCGTTCCTAGTTCACATGCTGACTTTGTGAGACTCAAGGCGCGGTGGCCATGGCCTGCGATCTCAGATGGGACCTGTGTTCCTAGAGAGGTGTCCATGGAAGGCAGGTAAGGTAGCTTCTTGTTTCGGCTATCCACAAGTCTGCTCTGGAGGACATCTCCTGTGTGTTTTGTCACTGACGAGTGTGAGGCATGATCTGGATTTCTCCATTGTCTGAGAGGTTAAGTAAGAGCAGGGCCCTGGCCATGTGGGTATTGTAGTTGCGTACTCGCGTCTCCAAGAGCATATATTATAATTTTTTTAGTAGCGACATGTGTTCCAGGCTGTTTCAAAAGGTTGCATACTTCCGTGCTCTTGTCCTCTGTCATGTAAAACTCCTGGTAAGGATCAGAAGAGTTTGCCTCTTGCGGCTGCCTCTCCAGACTTTTGCTGCTGCGGTAATCTGCACAGAAAGCCTTCTCTATAACTTTGCAGAGATGTATTCTGTGTGCCTCTAAGATCGAGCTTAATATAGTGATTATTTGCGTATTCTCCATTATTTAAGACAATGTTTTTCTTTCAGTGACTCTCCACTAATTACCCGGCCTATAGGTTTACCGTGGGGGTGTTGAGAACCGCTTAGTGTTGAGCCTGCCTTAGGCCTCAACGCTCCGGATTGGCGTGCAGCGGTGGAAATTGTACCAAAGTACATATGTTGCTGGTCCGCTTGGTCTATAGACCCTAAGTATCAAGTTTGGATTGCTGGATGGATAATAAATACACTGATAATAGGCAGATTTATCTGTGTTCCACACAGAGCTACCAATATTGCGACCATTCAAGGTGCTGCCTAGAGACACGCCCCCGGAAACTAATATATTTATTCTGCATCAGAGTCATATATTGGCTACTTCTAAGTAGGAATTGATCATCACTCTTCATGGTCACATTTTTTTCTTTTTTTTTTTAAATGGCTGCGTTTCTCTAAAACTGTTGTCAACAATGTACTTACCTGGCAGAATAAAATAAAAATAACACAAATAAAAATAATTTAAAAAGAAGCATTTTTTTACTGTATTTTGTGATATGCCTAGATCTGTCACTACTTATTTGTATGGGTTTGTGTACACATTTATTGGTAATGGAGTTTGTACACCCTGATTTCTCAAACTAGACACCTAAGGCAGTTACATTTTAAAGAGACATGAAACCCAAACGGCGCACAAACAGGGATAAGCATGGACCAAGGCTGTAGCAGACATTTTACAAAGTACAGACACAAAGGTACATTTCAAACTAAAAACATAAAAAATAACACTCTCTTTACTAAGAGGATAATGGATGCATGGTGGAATAGCCATCAAGCAGAAGTGGTAGAGAAGGGCAGTACATGAAAAGTGCTGCCCTGTACTATGCTTCATTACAGACACCAATTAACTAGTTAGTGCAGTTTCATTATAATCCCTCGTTCACTGGATACCCCCCCTGCAGCATAGAAATGCTCCCTACAGCATGGGCACCACTTTTCATGTACTGCCCCTCAGTAAGCAGAAATAAAATATGTATCTGTGGTGAAGCAGGACTGAATTCCACCTGAGTACAAGCAGATCTAAATTTTTACCAGCTCTCCTAGATCTATTCCCTGCAGAGAGCCGGTTTTAACCCTTCACTCTCCACTGTGTGGTCTCGGCATGCAGATCCCCTAGCTGCTAACACTTTCACTGGGGTTCCCAGTACAAACAGGGCCTCATATGATTGGGGGGAGTCTGGGAACCCTGTTTAAATAGAATCCTGGAGGCTCCTGCTGCTGGGACACATGGTACTGTCTGAAAATGATGGGAGTCAGAGCAGCCAGTTTCAAGAGGCTTCTAGGGGGCTCTGCAACTCCTGACCAAAACCACCCACCTTGATGTTAATCGCATGATCATCATGGTTGGTTACTTACTTAGGTAGGTAAGGTTTGTCAGAGTAGGCAGCAGTCTTCTACGCACAGACACCAGCACTACGCTGACACAAAGATCAAGGTATCAGGACGGGTCACTACTTACGGTTGGTTTACACAGGCTGCACTTCCCACTCTCTCACTCACTTTCCCCCTACCGAGCGGTGTCACATGGGCGTGGCCCCAACCCTGCAAAACGTGGCGCCGCATGTGTCTAAGAGGAGTCAGGACCAGCATTCATTTGTCATACTCTTCCCCCCCACCACAAAATGGGCGGCGGCCACACTGAAAGAGCCAGTCACGGACACCAGTGACCGTGTACAGACACATTGCCTATCCCTGCGCACAAATAAGACAAAAAAAAAAAAAAAAGCAAACATATTGTGCAGTATGTTCTTAGTTATGGAATTTAAGCGAATAAGGAACTTCCCATCTTATTATTCCCTTATGGATATATTAAAGTTTATAGAAGATATCAACAGACAGAGATTTGTATTTTCTTTGCAACTTTAACACAGACAGGAATATATTCCCCTCCAGACTATCTATATACAAGGTGAGCAGCTCTGTATTAATTTAAATTCCATATTTGGAAACTAAAGACATACTTTTTTCTTTTTCTCTGTTGTGCACTTGTCTGTCTTCTTTTCTAACTGATTAGAGCATGTAATTTTTCCATTATAACGGCCATTTCTAATATTCAACCAATGCTACCTTCTCATATATAGCCAGTCTGTCCTCTGTCCATAGCTATTATTCACAGCAGAATATCCTTCATATTCTCCTCAGTTTGTTATTTTGTTACTTCAACGGCATTCAACATTATTACCTAAGTGACGGCTAGATTACAAGTTTTGCGTTATGGTGAAACGCTGCTTTTTCACTACCGCTGCTATTACGAGTCTTGCAGGTTTAGGGGCACAGCACACTTTTCTCCAACATTGGTGTGTCCGGTCCACGGCGTCATCCATAACTTGTGGGAATATTCTCTTCCCCAACAGGAAATGGCAAAGAGCACAGCAAAAGCTGTCCATATAGTCCCTCCTAGGCTCCGCCCACCCCAGTCATTCTCTTTGCCGCTGAACAAGCAGCATCTCCACGGAGATGGTGAAGAGTATGTGGTGTTTAGTTGTAGTTTTTTATTCTACTATCAAGAGTTTGTTATTTTAAAATAGTGCTGGTATGTACTATTTACTCTGAAACAGAAAAAGATGAAGAGTTCTGTTTGTGAGAGGAATATGATTTTAGCAGCAGTAACTAAAACCGTTTGCTGTTTCCACATAGGACTGTTGAGATGAGATAACTTCAGTTGGGGGAAACAGTTGGCTGACTTTTCTGCTTAAGGTATGACTAGCCATATTTCTAACAAGACTGTGTAATGCTGGAAGGCTGTCATTTCCCCTCATGGGGACCGGTAAGCCATTTTCTTAGTCTCAAACAGAATAAAGGGCTTAATATGGGCTATAAAACTGGTAGACACTTTTATGGGCTAGATCGATTGCTTTATTTGAGCATTTTATACAGCTTGCTGTTAAAATTCACACTTTATAAACTTTGGGGAACGTTTTTTTACGTCAGGCACTGGTTTAGACACCTTCCCAGTCAGGAAGGGCCTTCTCTGTAGTAGGCAGAGCCTCATTTTTGCGCCATTACTGCACAGTTACTTTTGAGAGCAGGACATGCAGCTGCATGTGTGTGGGTCTGAAAGTAATTGAAAAGGTTCCTAGAAGGCTTCATTGGTATCGTATACCCCCCTGGGTTTGGTAAAGTCGCAGCAAAGGCTGTAGCTGGGACTGTAGAGGGGTTAAAACTGTAACCGGCTCCGGTTTCTTCATTTTAAGGGTTAAAGGTCTGAAATTTGGGGTGCAATGCTTTGAATGCTTTAAGACACTGTGGTGAAATTTGGTTAAATTTGAACAATTCCTTCATAGTTTTTCACATATTCAGTAATAAAGTGTGCCCTGTTTAAAATTTAAAGAGACAGTAACGGTTTTGTTTTAAAATGGTTTTTGTACTTTATTGACAAGTTTAAGCCTGTTTAACATGTCTGTGCCTTCAGATAAACTATGTTCTGTATGTATGGAAGCCAATGTGTCTCCCCCTTCAAAATTGTGCGATAATTGTGCCATAGCGTCCAAACAAAGTAAGGACAGTACTGCCACAGATAGTAAAGTTGCCCAAGATGATTCATCAGATGAAGGGAGTAGACATAGTTCTACATCATCTCCTTCTGTGTCTACACCAGTTTTGCCCACGCAGGAGACCCCTAGTACTTCTAGCGCGCCAATGTTTGTTACTATGCAACAATTGACGGCAGTAATGGATAACTCCATAGCAAATATTTTATCCAAAATGCCTGCATTTCAGAGAAAGCGCGATTGCTCTGTTTTAAACACTGTAGAGCAGGAGGGCGCTGATGATAATTGCTCTGTCATACCCTCACACCAATCTGAAGTGGCCATGAGGGAGGTTTTGTCAGATGGGGAAATTTCTGATTCAGTTAGAATTTCTCAACAGGCAGAACCTGATGTTGTGACATTTAAATTTAAATTAGAGCATCTCCGCGCACTGCTTAAAGAGGTGCTATCTACTCTGGATGATTGTGACAACCTGGTCATTCCAGAAAAATTGTGCAAGATGGACAAGTTCCTAGAGGTTCCGGTGCACCCTGACGCTTTTCCTATACCCAAGCGGGTGGCGAACATAGTGAATAAGGAGTGGGAGAAGCCCGGCATACCTTTTGTCCCCCCTCCTATATTTAAGAAATTATTTCCTATGGTCGACCCCAGAAAGGACTTATGGCAGACAGTCCCTAAGGTCGAGGGGGCAGTTTCTACACTAGCTAAGCGCACTACTATTCCTATTGAGGATAATTGTGCTTTCAAAGATCCTATGGATAAAAAATTGGAGGGTTTGCTTAAAAAGATTTTTGTACAGCAAGGTTACCTCCTGCAACCTATTTCGTGCATTATTCCTGTCACTACAGCAGCGTGGTTCTGGTTCGAGGAACTAGAAAAGTCGCTTAGTAGAGAGACTCCGTATGAGGAGGTTATGGACAGAATTCACGCACTTAAGTTAGCTAATTCCTTTATTTTTTTATTTTTTATTTTTTTTGAGTTTTCAAAAGAGCTTTATTAAACTTATCGAGTTTACAAGTATAAATATACGATTAATGAAAACCAAAAGAGCAATACAGATGCAAATATAACAATGCGAGGACACAGTCCGTCCTCCAAACTGCCTATAGACATACATTGTGAAATAATTGATATACTGTTCAAGGAAGTACTTATAACACCATCATGAACAAATATAATTAAAGGTACTTTATAACGCAGTTGAGACCTAAAAGTCTCTTGGCCAAAATAGAGGGGGGAAGGGAGAAAGGTCTGAGGGTGGGATGAGGGGGTAGGGAAAAGGGTTGAGTAATATGTCCTTGGTCGTAGGTGGGTATTTCAAAGGAAATCCAGCTGGGTCTGGTAAGAACTATCCCTAGGTCAGATCTCTCATTCCCTCCGGGAAGAGCTAGGAGGGAGTGAGGACATTAGGTCTCCAGGTTGTATCATAAGTGTCTTTCCAGTCGGTCCATGTAAGCTCAAATAGGTCAGAATTACCTAGGTTGTAAAATATACTTTTTTCCATATTATATAAGTAGGCCATATAGTAGCAAACTCTCGTCCAACTAGGTGAGGGCTCTGATTTCCAGTCACAGGCAATCAGGTGTTTGATGGACATGAAGAGGTATATACTAATGTAAGCATGGTGTTTGGGGAGAGAGTGGGTACCTATGTGTAATAGGGCAACAGCAGGAGAGCTACGTAAGGAGATTCCCAGTTTGGAGAGGGCTCCAAAACATTTTGTCCATAAAGGGCGTATTTTAGGGCACTCCCACCAAATGTGCAGAGCGTCCCCTTTCTGACCACAATCTCTCCAACAGTACGGAGATGCGCTAGGGAATATTTTAGCTAGCCTGATGGGCACATAGTACCAATGGGCCACCAACTTATAATAAGTTTCAAATAGGGTGGTGCAATGTACAGCTTTTTTGGTTCGTTCGAGCGCTTGTTCCCAATCATCTACTGTGAGCGGTTTGTCTAGCAGGGAGCTCCACTTGGCCAGGTGAGGGGCCGGAACTGGATTTGGATCCGAGTCCAACAGGGTGTAATGTCTAGAGAGGGGTCTATATAGCCTCTTTCCTAGGTTCCAATTGGACTCCCACGGGGTCAGAGGGCGATTTGACTGAGGCTTGAAGCCCCAGGCAGTCATAAAGCTTTTGATTCTGTAATATTCAAATTTCAGGATATGGGGTAGGGCCACATCAGCCCCAAATTGGGACTCAGTTTTAAATCCACACTCCGGTGCCGGTAGCCAGAGGTCCGAGACCACCTTTATTCCAATTTGGGTCCATCTCAGAGGGTGGGCATCCTGTAGGCCTACTAACAGGCCGGATAATGAGGTTATGGGAGAGGGGTGAGGGGCGATTTGTCTAGAGTGGCGGATTTTATCCCAAAATTTCAGGCATTCCTGGATGATGGGTTTTATCAAGGATAGTTCCCTACGGCAATGGGACGGCGTCCATATCAGGTCACGTAAACTTAGGTTATAAGGAAGTGAAGCCTGTTCGATGGAGTGCCATTTGCAGGAAGATTGCGTGACTCCCCATTGGGAGACATGGGTGAGCATTGCTCCCTCGTAGTATCTTACCACGGAGGGAGAGCCCAGACCGCCCTTAGATCTAGGTAGCTGTAGCACTCTCTGCGCCACCCTTGGGGGCTTGCCCTGCCATATATGTTTAGTTATTTCGCTCTGGAACTGTAATAGAATGTGCCTGGGCACTCTGATTGGCAGACAGCGGAATAGGTATGTGAGACGAGGCAAAAAGGACATCTTTAATGCTGCTATCCGCCCTAACCACGAAACTTGCGAGAGGTTCCAGCTCTTGCCGAGGGAGCGAAGCTCCGATAGCAAAGGGAGGTAGTTGTCCCTGATAATCCGGGGAAAATCATTGGATAATTTGACTCCTAAGTGGGTCACTGAAGTGTCCGACCATCTAAAAGGATATTTGAGTTTTAGAGGGGCCATAGACGAGCTCTGGAAGCCTTGGGTGTAAATCTCAGTTTTGGGAATGTTTAGTTTGTAGTGAGAATGGGCACTTAATTCCTTTATTTTAGATGCCGCTTTGCAGTTAGCTAGATTAGCGGCGAAAAATTCAGGGTTTGCAATTGTGGCGCGGAGAGCGCTCTGGCTAAAGTCTTGGTCAGCGGATGTATCTTCCAAGACAAAATTGCTTAATATCCCTTTCAAGGGTAAAACCCTTTTTGGGCCAGAATTGAAAGAGATTATCTCAGACATCACTGGGGGTAAGGGCCACGCCCTCCCACAAGATAGGCCTTTCAAGGCCAAGAATAAGTCTAATTTTCGTTCCTTTCGCAATTTCAGGAACGGACCGGCCTCCAACTCTGCAGCCTCTAGACAAGAGGGTAATGCTTCACAAACCAAACCAGCTTGGAAACCGATGCAAGGCTGGAACAAGGGTAAGCAGGCCAAGAAGCCAGCTGCTGCTACCAAGACAGCATGAAGGAGTAGCCCCCGATCCGGGACCGGATCTAGTAGGGGGCAGACTCTCTCTCTTCGCTCAGAATTGGGCAAGAGATGTTCAGGATCCCTGGGCACTAGAAATAGTTTCTCAGGGTTATCTTCTGGAATTCAAGGAACTACCCCCAAGGGGAAGGTTCCACATGTCTCACTTATCTTCAAACCAAATAAAGAGACAGGCATTCTTACATTGTGTAGAAGACCTGTTAAAAATGGGAGTGATACACCCAGTTCCAACCGTGGAACAAGGAATGGGGTTTTACTCAAATCTGTTTGTAGTTACCAAAAAAGAGGGAACTTTCAGACCAATTCTGGATTTAAAGATCCTAAACAAATTTCTCAGAGTGCCATCGTTCAAAATGGAAACTATTCGAACGATTTTACCTACAATCCAGGAGGGTCAATTTATGACTACCGTGGATCTAAAGGATGCGTATCTACATATTCCTATCCACAAAGATCATCATCAGTTCCTAAGGTTCGCCTTTCTGGACAAACATTACCAGTTCGTGGCTCTCCCATTCGGGCTAGCCACTGCTCCAAGGATTTTCACAAAGGTACTCGGGTCCCTTCTAGCGGTTCTAAGACCAAGGGGCATTACAGTGGCACCTTACTTGGATGACATTCTGATACAAGCGTCATCTCTTTCAAAGGCAAAGGCTCACACAGACATCGTTCTGGCCTTTCTCAGATCTCACGGATGGAAAGTGAACATAGAAAAAAGTTCCCTGTCTCCGTCGACAAGAGTTCCTTTCTTGGGGACAATAATAGATTCTTTAGAAATGAAGATTTTCCTGACAGATGTCAGAAAGTCAAAACTTCTAAACGCTTGTCAAGTTCTTCACAGTGCATGGAAGTAGTAGGGTTGATGGTTGCAGCAATGGACATAGTTCCTTTTGCGCGAATTCATCTAAGACCATTACAACTGTGCATGCTGAAACAGTGGAATGGGGACTATACAGACTTGTCTCCAGTGATTCAAGTAGATCAGAAGACCTGAGACTCACTCCGTTGGTGGCTAACCCAGGATCACCTGTCCCAGGGAATGAGCTTCCGCAGACCAGAGTGGGTCATCGTCACGACCGACGCCAGTCTAGTGGGCTGGGGCGCGGTCTGGGACTCCCTGAAAGCTCAGGGGATATGGTCTCGGGAAGAGTCTCTTCTCCCGATAAACATTCTGGAACTGAGAGCGATATTCAATACTCTCAGGGCTTGGCCTCAACTAGCAAAGGCCAGATTCATAAGATTCCAATCAGACAACATGACGACTGTTGCTTACATCAACCATCAGGGGGGAACAAGGAGTTCCCTGGCGATGAGAGAAGTGACCAAAATCATAAAATGGGCGGAGGATCACTCCTGCCACCTATCTGCGATCCACATCCCAGGAGTGGAAAACTGGGAGGCGGATTATCTGAGTCGTCAGACATTCCATCCGGGGGAGTGGGAACTCCACCCGGAGATATTTGCCCAGTTGACTCAATTATGGGGCATTCCAGACATGGATCTGATGGCGTCTCGTCAGAACTTCAAGGTTCCTTGCTACGGGTCCAGATCCAGGGATCCCAAGGCGACTCTAGTGGATGCATTAGTAGCGCCTTGGACCTTCAACCTAGCTTATGTGTTTCCACCGTTTCCTCTCATTCCCAGGCTGGTAGCCAGGATCAAGCAGGAGAGGGCCTCTGTGATCTTGATAGCTCCTGCGTGGCCACGCAGGACTTGGTATGCAGACCTGGTGAATATGTCATCGACTCCACCATGGAAGCTACCTTTGAGACAGGATCTTCTAGTACAAGGTCCATTCGAACATCCAAATCTAGTTTCCCTCCAGCTGACGGCTTGGAAATTGAACTCTTGATTTTATCTAAGCGTGGGTTTTCGGATTCTGTAATAGATACTCTGGTACAAGCCAGAAAACCTGTAACTAGAAAAATTTACCATAAAATATGGAAAAGATATATCTGTTGGTGTGAATCCAAGGGATTCTCATGGAGTAAGATCAAAATTCCTAGGATCCTTTCCTTTCTTCAAGAAGGTTTGGATAAGGGATTATCAGCAAGTTCTCTAAAGGGACAGATTTCTGCTTTATCTGTCTTGTTACACAAACGACTGGCAGCTGTGCCTGATGTTCAAGCTTTTGTTCAGGCTTTGGTCAGAATCAAGCCTGTTTACAGACCTTTGACTCCTCCCTGGAGTCTGAATTTAGTTCTTTCGGTTCTTCAAGGGGTTCCGTTTGAACCTCTACATTCCATAGATATCAAGATGTTATCTTGGAAAGTTCTGTTTTTGGTTGCTATTTCTTCTGCTAGAAGAGTTTCTGAGTTATCTGCTTTGCAGTGTAATCCGCCCTATCTGGTGTTCCATTCAGATAAGGTTGTTTTGCGTACTAAACCTGGTTTCCTTCCAAAGGTTGTTTCCAACAAGAATATTAACCAGGAAATAGTTGTGCCTTCTTTGTGTCCGAATCCAGTTTCAAAGAAGGAACGTTTGTTACACAATTTAGATGTATTTCGTGCTTTAAAGTTCTATTTAGAAGCAACAAAGGATTTCAGACAAACGTCTTCTCTGTTTATTCTGGCAAAAGGAGAGGTCAAAAAGCTACTGCTACCTCTCTTTCCTTTTGGCTGAAAAGCATCATCCGATTGGCTTACGAGACTGCCGGACGGCAGCCTCCTGAACGCATCACAGCTCACTCTACTAGGGCTGTGGCTTCCACTTGGGCCTTCAAGAACGAGGCTTCTGTTGATCAGATATGTAAGGCAGCGACTTGGTCTTCCCTACACACTTTTGCCAAATTCTACAAATTTGATACTTTTGCTTCTTCGGAGGCTATTTTTGGGAGAAAGGTTTTGCAAGCCGTGGTGCCTTCTGTTTAGGTAACCTGATTGGTTCCCTTCATCCGTGTCCTAGAGCTTTGGTATTGGTTCCCACAAGTTATGGATGACGCCGTGGACCGGACACACCAATGTTGGAGAAAACAGAATTTATGCTTACCTGATAAATTACTTTCTCCAATGGTGTGTCCGGTCCACGGCCCGCCCTGGTTTTTTAATCAGGTTTGATGAATTTCTTTCTTTAACTACAGTCACCACGGCACCTTATAGTTTCTCCTGTTTTTTCTCCTGTCCGTCGGTCGAATGACTGGGGTGGGCGGAGCCTAGGAGGGACTATATGGACAGCTTTTGCTGTGCTCTTTGCCATTTCCTGTTGGGGAAGAGAATATTCCCACAAGTTATGGATGACGCCGTGGACCGGTCACACCGTTGGAGAAAGTACTTTATCAGGTAAGCATAAATTCTGTTTTTTGGCCATAACGCAAATCAATTTACGCAAATTGCGTAAAGTCTTTTTTCAATGGGATTTTCATAGAGCCGATATTACAAGCTTTTCCTGGGAGGCCAAAAAGTGAGCGTTACAGCCTATCCCGCAAGATTCGTAACGCAATCTAAAGTCAGTAGTTGAGTTTTACGCTACAAAGCTGTAACATAAAACTCATAACTAAAGTGCTAAAAAGTACACTAACACCCATAAACTACCTATTAACCCCTAAACCGAGGCCCTCCCGCATCGCAAACACAAAAATAAAATTATTAACCCCTAATTTGCCGCTCCAGACATTGCCGCCACTGTAATAAACATATTAACCCCTAAACCGCCGTACTCCTGCATTGCAAACACTAGTTAAATATTATTAACCCCTAATCTGCCGTCTCTAACATCACAGCCACCTATCTACATTTATTAACCCCTAATCTGCCGTCCCCGCCACTATAATACATTTATTAACCCCTAAACCTAATTCTTACCCTAACACCCACTAACTTAAATATAATTAAAATAAATGTAAAGAAAACCTACTATTAATAACTAAATAATTCCTATTTAAAACTAAATACTTACCTTTAAAATAAACCCTAAGCTAGCTACAATATAACTAATAGTTACATTGTATCTAGCTTAAGTTTTATTTTTATTTCACAGGCAAGTTTGTATTTATTTTAATTAGGTAGAATAGTTACTAAATAGTTATTAACTATTTACTAACTACCTAGCTAAAATAAATACAAATGTACCTGTAAAATAAAACCTAACCTGTCTTACACTAACACCTAACCTTACACTACAATTAAATACATTACCTAAATTAAATACAATTAACTAAATTAAATGCAATTTACCTAAATTACAAAAACAAACACTAAATTACACTAAATAAAAAACAAATGACAATATATTTAAACTAATTACACCTAATCTAATAGCCCTATCAAAATAAAAAAGCCCCCCCAAAATGAAAGAAACCCCTAGCCTAAACTAAACTACCAATAGCCCTTAAAAGGGCTTTTTGCGGGGCATTGCCCCAAAGAAATCAGCTCTTTTACCTGTAAAAAAAAAATACAAACAACCCCCCAACAGTAAAACCCACCATCCACACAACCAACCACCCAAATAAAACCCTAACTAAAAAATCCTAAACTCCCCATTGCCTGAAAAGGGCATTTGGATGGGCATTGCCCTTAAAAGGGCATTTAGCTCTATTGCTGCCCAAATCCTAATCTAAAACTAAAACCCACCGAATAAACCCTTAAAAAAACCTTACACTAACCCCCCGAAGATCCACTTACAGTTTTGAAGACCGGACATCCATCATCAACGAAGCCGGGAGAAGTCTTCATCCAAGCCGGGAGAAGTGGTCCTCAAGACGGGCAGAAGTCTTCATCCAGACGGCATCTTCTATCTTCATCCATCCGGCGCAGAGCGGATCCATCGTCAAGACATCCGCCGCAGAGCATCCTCTTCTTACGACGACTCTCGACGAATGAAGGTTCCTTTAAGTGACGTCATCCAAGATGGCGTCCCTCAGATTCCGATTGGCTGATAGAATTCTATCAGCCAATCAGAATTAAGGTTGAAAAAATCCTATTGGCTGATGCAATCAGCCAATAGGATTGAACTTCAATCCTATTGGCTGATTGAATCAGCCAATAGGATTGAGCTTGCATTCTATTGGGTTTGGACAGCAATAGAGATAAATGCCCTTTTAAGGGCAATGCCCCGCAAAAGGGCTATTGGTAGTTTAGGCTAGGATTTTTTTTATTTTGGGGGGCTTTTTTATTTTGATAGGACTATTAGATTAGGTGTAATTAGTTTAAATATCTTGTAATTTGTTTTTTATTTTGTGTAATTTAGTGTTTTTTTGTTGTAATTTAGGTATTTGTATTTAAGTTAATTGCATTTAATTTAGGTAATTTATTTAATTGTAGTGTAAGGTTAGGTGTTAGTGTAAGACAGGTTAGGTTTTATTTTACAGGTAAATTTGTATTTATTTTAGCTAGGTAGTTAGTAAATAAATAATAACTATTTAGTAACTATTCTACCTAGTTAAAATAAAAACAAACTTGCCTGTAAAATAAAAATAAACCCTAAGCTAGATACATTGTAACTATTAATTATATTGTAGCTAGCTTAGGGTTTATTTTACATGTAAGTATTTAGTTTTAAATAGGAATTATTGAGTTATTAATAGTAGGTTTTCTTTAGATTTATTTTAATTATATTTAAATTAGTGGGTGTTAGGGTTAGGGTTAGACTTAGGTTTAGGGGTTAATAAATTTAGTATAGTGGCTGCGACGTTGAGGGCGGCAGATTAGGGGTTAATAAATGTTGGTAGGTGGCGGCGATGTAAGGGGTGGCAGATTAGGGGTTAATAATATTTAACTAATGTTTATGATGCGGGAGTGTGGCGGTTTAGGGGTCAATATGTTTATTATAGTGGCGGCGATGTCCGGAGTGGCAGATTAGGGGTTAATAAGTATAATGTAGATGTCGGTGATGTCGTGCAGCAGATTAGGGGTTAATAAGTGTAAGATTAGGGGTGTTTAGACTCGGGGTTCTTGTTAGGGTGTTAGGTGTAAACATAAATTTAGTTTCCCCATAGGAATCAATGGGGCTGCGTTACTGAGCTTTACGCTGCTTTATTGCAGGTGTTAGGCTTTTTTTTCAGCTGGCTCTCCCCATTGATGTCTATGGGGAAATCGTGCACGAGCACGTGCAACCAGCTCACCTACTGACTTAAGCAGCGCTGGTATTGGAGTGCGGTATGGAGCACAAGTTTGCTCTACGCTCACTTCCTGTCTTTTAACGCTGGGTTTATAAAAACCTGTAATACCAGTGCTGTAGGTAAGTGAGCGGTGACAATAACGTGCAAGTTAGCACCGCACCCCTCATAACGCAAAACTCGTAATCTAGCTGTGAGTTGTTTATTGTCCAATTTATTTGATATCCAAAATTTAACTTGTCTAGTTTTTTTTTTGCATGCTCTAGAAACCTGTTCAGCTAAGTTATTTACTGACCTCACTGATGTTGGGCTTATAATACATCATGACCAGAGGATACAGTAGTAGGACAAGGTCACTTGGTTTATTATAACAAGGTGCGTTACCTGCTAAGCATTTTAAAGCCCATAAGAGGCATATTTATGGATAAAATAATAATGGGGAGGCTTGATAGTTCACTTTTGACGATGGGCCCCATTTATGAAGTTATAGAAGCTTTTCTAGCCTCTCCTCCACATCAAAGCTTGTGGAGTTAAATCATCCTGATCCAATCGGGATTAACGACAATCCTTGCTCTAGTGCAATTGGTAGTGCTAGAGCAGGGGGCGTGGCTGCACAAGCAATTGCTTGTGCGATGACAAAATGCGGGCAATGGACGTTGCATTGCCGAACAGTGAACCTTGTCTTACTTGTATTTAACAAATGGGGCCCAATATGTTGATTTTAGATTTTGCCTGGGCCTTATTTTGTTTTATATGCTCCTCCTTTAACTAAATATACATCAATAACTAGAGTCCCAAGAGTGGTGGAGCATATTAAAGTTTAAAAAGTGCAGTTTCTATTTGATGTGTTATGCTATTGTACAGAAATGTTATATTTCACTATCCATGATATTGAACACCATTATGTATTGTTTATTGCTTGATATTGCTCTTTTATTTTACTTCTAACGCTCATTAAAAACAAATATACTATTTATATATATATATATATATATATATACAGTATATGTATATATTTAAATTGTGTTGTTTCATTAAGTATTTATATAGTTGAAGATGCACTTGAAGAATTCAAAGTGAATTTGAATTAAGTTTTAATAAATAATTAATCAGCTACATAAATAAATTAATAAATACACATGAAATTAAATAGATCTATTTTTTTAGCCATAACAGAGCTTACAGAAAATGCAATCTACCCAGATTTGTTTTCCAGTAACATTGTGTAATTTATATGAAAATTCTCAGTAATAGTACATGTTTATAACATTCTGATTGCCTGGAAGTTGGAAGACAACCATATTTTTCTTTTTAAAGCACATAGTCATAATCTAACAAAATTGGCAGTTCTGCCTTTTTCAAGTTTATGCTTCTTTTTTAAATTGAGCCAAACACTAAATTGCATTATTAAATGATATACATTTTTTCCCCTTATGGTTTATTTTTTTATGCCAAACTTCAAGGTGAGGTGTGAAGTGCAGAAAGAAAATGTTTTCATGCTTTATCATTCAAAATGTGCAATTGGCTAATATTAAATGTGCAATATTAAAAAAATGATTTCATTTTAAAAATAGAAAATGATATTATTAAATGTAATAGATGTCATAGAAACAGTTTTATTACATGCTGTAAAACAAATACAAAAGAATAATATCATTTGGTTACATTATAAGCTCCAGAGTAGACTATGTTTGGGTAGTTGTCACATTTAACAGCAATAACATGAATGCATTTTGTGACATTTGGGATAATCTCTTAATATACAGTATAGTCAAAGTTGTAATGCACATTAAAGGTTAGAAGCATTTTTTAAATAAGTCTTTGGATGCTGGTGCACATATATATGTACAGTAAAACATATAACAAAACAGTGATCTTTTACTACAAGCATGTGTATTGCAAAATGCTTCTGCTCAAAACTGAAATACAGTGATATGCATTTTTAGTTTTGATTATAATATCCGTATAACACATTAAACAAAAGATATAATTTACAATTTACAATGATTTTCTATTTCTGTTTTCTATGTTATCTCAGTGATTTTCCATAGGTATTCTGGACACATTCGTGCATTGTAGCACCATCGTGAGAATGTCTGTTCACGTCACACTGACTTTTTGCAAAGCACATTTGTTAACCTATAGATTAAATTCACCTTGTTGAATGAAGATAGCTTTGCTCAGCAATATTAAAAGGACAGAAAAGTCTCTTCACTACTAAATAAGATTAATATAGAAGATTAATGGAGTTTTTTTGTGTTTTTAAGAAAATAGTGCACAGGTGGGAATATTGGAAATGTACTTTGGTTGTCCAGTCCTAGGTTTCTTAAAGAGAAACCATGACATAAATGGAAAAGTAGTGGATGGACTTGATGTTAGAGTTGAGGGACAGATGTATGGATGAATGATAGAGAAGGCTGGTGTTGCATGACCTAGTGTGATAAAGGGTTGAAATACAATTATTTACTCATAAAGGTTACATTTGAAGCAATGGGTCACTTGCAGTCCTTTGACCAGCCAGTTTCAATGTATACATCTCTTTTATAGTCTGAATGCATATAAATGCAAATAATTTAATATTGAGAAGCTTCAGATGGTTAGCTCCAACTCATAGGGTTACAGATATAAGGAATGGAGACTTTTATATAGTATAATTGTTAGATTGTCAATAGTGAAAGTTTGCCTTTATAGAGTGAGGCCTTCGGAGAAGGGTATGAAACTGTAATCTAGTTTTATAAAAGCTTAGTGGAAAATGCCACACAGAAGACTTCCTATTAAGGGTAATTGAAGAGTAGTATTGAGAAACACTGCCCTCTAGAAATGATACAAAGGAGTCAGAAGTAAAATAATACTTGACTTGTATTTGTGATGTTATATCTGCCAAGAAACATAATGGAATTGCACTCCAGTAATTCTAAAGATGAAGCAATTTATTAAAGGGACACGAAAATATCACCTGAGCATCTCTATGTAAAAAAGAAAGATATTTCACCTCAAAATGTCCTAAGTATTTACACCCCATTGTAAAGGACTTTAATCCGCCAATCATTATGCCTGTCCCAGGATCTGCAAGGGAGCGTGCCTCATGCACATTAAAGGGACAGTCAACACCAGAATTTTTGTTGTTTAAATAGAAAGATAATCCCTTTATTACCCATTCCCCAGTTTTGCATAACCAACACAGTTATAATAATACACGTTTTACCTCTGTAATTATCTTGTATCTAAGCTTCTGCTGACTGCCCCCTTATTTCAGTTCTTTTGACAGACATGCAGTTTAGCCAATCAGTGCTCACTCCTAGGTCACTTTACGTGCATGAGCTCAATGTTATCTATATGAAACGTGAACTAATGCCCTCTAGTGGTCAAAATGTATTCAGATTAGAGGCAGTCTTCAAGGTCTAAGAAATTAGCATATGAACCTCGTAGTTTTAGCTTTCAACTAAGAATACCAAGAGAACAAAGCAAAATTGGTGATAAAAGTAAATTGGGAAGTTGTTTAAAATTGCATGCCGTATTTAAAACATGAAAGATTTTTTTTGGACTTGACTGTCCCTTTAATATTATTTCCCTATTCAGTTTAAGGATGTTTACTATAAAATCTAATGAGATCACAGTTCATGACCTCAGCACTGCTGATGCTGATTAGCTGCTGTTCATTTCTTCATTTTTTCCCCTGCAACTGGACAGCAGCTGAAGTATAACTGTTTACACACTTACTCTTGTTAACTAAGGAAATTTTGAGGTAACATATCTTTCTTTATTACATAGAAATGTTCAAGTGATATTTTCTTATTGGCTTTTTACAATTATGCTGCATCACTTTCAGGTTTTTTAGCATTGTGTTACTTTAAAGAAGAAATTGATTTGATATTATATCAAATGATACAAAATACAGAACAATATTTTGAGGCTCCTGTCCCTTTTGTTAAGCTAATATCAAGTAAATTTCCTATCACTTTTCAACCCCCATCCTAATAAAATGCAACCAATCAAGGAGTAATTCTACGTGAAACTGGCAGCTAATCAATTACTTACCCATGGGTAAAATATAAACTATTTGTATTTCTAACATACCTTTACTTTCCTTTAAGAATGCATCCTCTTTGAATTTGAATATTTAATTATATACATATCTAGAATACATAGAAAACAGCAATCAAATGGAGCATTTAAAGAAAGGTAATGTATGATGTAACACAGGAATCCATTTTGTCTCATTATTTAGAAACTGTTTAACCCTATCACGTTCCCTACAATGTTTCACTACCTTTTCGTTTAAGATCCATAAACTGCAGTTTAGTGGCTTGATTATCCATTTTCTCAAAGGAAACTGGTACAAGCTACAGAGAAAGCTATATTTGTTGAAGCAAATTCAGTCAGACTGGCATGGAGAGAAATCACGCAAAATCTTTGGAGGCTTTTTATGAGCATTTTATTGTAATGTATCTGTCTCTCCTTCACATGTAGTGCAGTGCTTATCTAAATAAACAGCTAAAATGCACCTTTCTAATATTCTTTACAGGGACTTGCAGTACTGAAAAATAAATAAGTTTGCCACAACGGAGACCCATAGTAATAATCCATGTTTGTAACCGTGTGTAACTGGCTGATGAGGTACTATAGGTGTTTTTCCTAAGCATATATGTTTGGAAGTAACCTTCCAAAATGGCAAGCTGAAGTGACAGAAAACCTCTATTAGATCAGTCTCAATGGAATTTTTTCCAACGTTTTTAGCTACTGAAAATATTCTGGAGCACTAGAACCTAGTTGTTCTTTTTTTTTTTTTTTAATCATACCACTTTTGTGTTTCTTTGTTTTAGTATGGTTTACTTCTGTATAGTCTTGCTTTTTCTTGTTTCTTATAACTTAAATTTCTTAGGTCAATTTGGCCACATAATATTGTATCATACCTCTGTTCTTGTGTTAGGAACTCTAATCATTGGAAAATCTTAAGTTTGCTTTTATGATGAAAACTTCGAGATAACAGAAAATTCCACTTCATTTTAGCATATTTGTCTAATCGCGGCTGAAACTGACACAATGATTCATCAACTTTATATTGTATATTTGTAGTAAAGAACATTTTCAAAATCCATAAATGTTTAATTGGTTTCTGCCATTGTTTTTCATGTTAATATACTATATTTTTATGCTTTTTTGCTGATCACTTGGTCTACTTCTACACATTTTGTGGAGAAGTTCAGCCAGTCAAAAATGTGCAAAATATTCCTGACTTAAGTGCTGATCCAATTAAGGATTAATCCCTCTCATTTACCTCAAGTTGAAAAGTATTTATACATTTTATAAAAGCCTTTTGTTCTTTTAAGTTAATGGGTCAAAAGAGGAATCCCAATATTCTAGTATAGTTGTTTCTGCCTATAGACGTAGCAATTTAAGCAGTGTTCGGGAAGATTAGATTTTTATATTCAGTCAATGTATCATACAATACCTTTTTCTTGTCACGTCTGCACAAATTATGACACTTGGTTAGAAAGTAACATTCAGCTAGGCTATACTGCAACAATGTATTGTGGGTCCTATCATTTTGTGGATAATATACATATAAACATAGAAGGGGAGGGAGGGGGAACAGTGGGATCATTCTAGTTCTGACAGTTCTACAGAGGCCTTGGGCTGTTGTAGCTGTCTAAAGGCATCATCCTTGGGTATATCAGTAAGTATTTTTCAGCTCTTTGGCACAGAGGTGACATTGTAATGTGTCTAAATCCGAGTAATCACCAGCCTTGATCTGCTCAGTGGTCATTTTTTCAGATTTAATTAATAATAGTACCAAATATATCATCCACCTCTGTTTGAGGATACCAACAATTTGGAGTAAACATCTAACTGATGCAGATTTAAACGAGAAAAATGAAATGCTTCAAAATTGTAGTATAATTTATATGATAAAAATATTGAGATATGTATGCTTTTTTGTTGCTTGAAGTACATTGAAGTCTTTTACACTAGCGCAAAATTCAATTTCTCTTTTTACATAATATGCATGGCATGTACTTTTTTATTTTATATCTTACGTGATTTTTTTTTAACAGCCTTCATGTGTTTTAGTTTGGTGCAGGATTGTATATGTGTTATCGTGTACTCTATTTGGGGCAGTTAGGCTCACCCAGGGCTTAGGATGTAGTAGCCTGGCTTCGGCCAAACACTGAAAGTCACATGTAACACATTTTTCTCTTCTTTTGTTAATAAAGTTGCATTTTCAAAAAAGTGTCAAATATTTTTCTTCCCAAAATAAATATTATTTTTATTATTATTAATAACAATAATAATAAGCATGTTTTTTTTTTAATTATAATTTACAGAAATATAGCTGCAGAATGATCAAACACAGTCAAAGCAGAAAGTTGTCACTCATGACAACAAATATAAAGCTAATTGATAACAGCTTGATAGCAAAATGTGTAAGGTTATATATACACTTAAATGTATAGCATATGTATATATGTATAAAGCAAATATTATACAAATATGTATAATCAACTAATTCATGCAATCCTACTTATTGAGCTTTATTAAGAGGTTTAAATGTGAATCTTTTTATAGTTTACTTTTATAGTTTTTTTTTTTTTATATTTTGTATATTTTAGAGTGTCGTTTAGAATAGCATATTTTCTCCTACCTATCAGGCATCACAATCGCATGTAATGAAAGCAATGTTATGTCCCTTGAGATATAAATGTGTATATAAAAAGGACAAGCAGGAGATTACTGTATAAATAATGATGATTATCAACAATGAATGCTATCAAAGCAGTCTTATAAATCATGTACTGTAACAGGAGGGGAAAATAACAACAACAAAACAATCATTGTTTTCTCTGGTCATAAGTGGGCAAATAGGAGAATCCTTTGGGATAAGAACCCATAATACTGGATGTGACCAGCTGTCTTTATTAGGACTCTATACTTTTTATCATCTTTTAGATGAGTTGTGTTCCAAGCAAGAAGGCTGCAGCTGAGGGATGCTGAGATGGGACTTTTGTATGATATAAAACACACAAAATTAAGTATGACAAATTGCAATGACAAATATGTGTATTTTTATAGTGAAACAAATATCCTAGTCATAATGTGTCCGCTATATAGATACCAAATGACTTACATGTTGAATCACATTGTCATTCGTTTGACCCTTTACTACTTCAACCTACTATATTTGGTTAAAAATTCATCATAATGGATATATGGGTATGCTGTGTTACAAACCGAAAACACATCATTATGTTATATTTATTGAAATTAAACAAAATAAGGTATCCGGGAATTGTTTGTTAAGAGCATCTTTGTGTTCATGACTATTTGTATGATTGTCAGTTATACACACACACAAGTATAAAAATGTATTAAAGGGATAGTAAACGCCAAAAATGTTATTGTTTAAAAAGATAATCCCTTTATTTACCATTCCCCAGTTTTGCATAACCAACACTGTTATAGAAATATAATTTTTACCTGTGTAATTACCTTGTATCTAAGCTTCTGCCGACTGTCTCCTTATCTCAGATCTTTTGACAGACTTGCATTTCAGGTAATTAGTGCTGACTCTTAAATAACTCCATATGGGTAAGCACAATGTTATTTTTTATGAAACACATGAACTAACACCCTCTAGCTGTGAAAACCGGTCAAATGCATTCAGATAAGAGGCTTAGAAATTAGCATGTGAGCCTACCTAGTTTTTGCTTTCAAATAAGAATACCAAGAGAACAAAGCAAATTTGATGATAAAAGTAAATTAGAAAGTTGTTTAAAATTACGTGCCCTATGTGAATAATGAAAATTTAATTTGGACTTTACTTTCCCTTTAATCACCTAATGAAAGTGGTACTATATTTAATGATGAAGTGTGGTTTTATATGACTAGTGTTCAAATGAACAACTCAGAGGTACTCTTCATATATGAACACATAAACCTTCCACACGTTCAAATTAAATTTGTGTTTTGAGAGACACTCAGAAATTGGCCTCTGGTAAAATAGCACTAAACGGTTGAAATTACTTCACATGTTCTCAAGCTCCAGAGTGTCTCGTAACCATTTGGGATAAAAATGATTGGTGTAATAAATTCAATGCAACCATCAACTCATAATGAGACTTTATTTTTCTTCTCTTGAGTCAGTTTATCAAAAATATGTGCTGTCATTACAAAGCCTACATTGGGATTTTTATATGCATTATTATATCCTTACATACATTTTTAATTAGTTTTTATAAGATTTCTATGTGTTATAATGAAACAAATAAAATTCAAAGATACAGCAGAAAAATGTTAATTGATTATCGCATATCTGACATTTTTTGTAACATATTGAAAGTCAAGTAATGTAATATAAATTGTTAGTCTGTTTGAATGGAAACCAAATTGTTTGTTGACCAAGTAAAACTTATTTTATTTTTATTATTTATTTATTTTGCAAGTTTGATTAAGTCATTTAATTAAGAAATATCTCTCCTTTCAAGATATGAAATTGATGATGATAAATATAAAAATTGGAATGGTTTGGGAAATTTTCTTTCATCTTTCCCCCCCAACTTCATAACTGCTGAGTTTGAATTAGAACCATTTATTTTGTATACTGTATTTGTTGTTTTTCTTTTTTCTCTATAATTAAATGTTAATTGTCCTCCTTTCATGGTCTTTTGTAATTGATGATGATTATTTTTATTTATATTATTCTTTAATATAATATATTAATATGATGATGGTAATAATGATTAAAAATAATAGTTGACTATTCTGGGTGCCTACAAAAGGGAGATGCAGAAAAAAACTGTACCTTTATCTGCTGTATGACATAAACCAAATTATATGAAAAAATAGGTTTCACTTACAACACAGATCCTGAAGAGGGATTTACATTTAATAAATGTTTACAAGTATTTTCATAAACCCTGCTTATGACTTTGTTAGCTGCATATGATTGATTACTTAAATGTTGCCTTTGCTAAAATGCACATTGCACAGTTGTCTCTAGGAGTTATTTATTTTTTCTTGTATTTATGGTCTGTGAGGCAGTGTAGTTATTAACATTAGTTATAGCTATTTCTGTAGATATTTATCTGAACCACAAGTTTTTGACACATTTCTTTTTTTGTTACAAGGAAAGAATATCAGCAGCTATAAAATTTTGTCAGATTCAGAAAAATATATGTATGCGCGAGCTATTACCTGGAAATTTTCTTGTAAAGATGCAGTTAAGATTTCAATATAAACCTTGTTTTAGCCTCACAAACAAAATGTCACCAAGGGAATGTGTTTTCTAAAACACCCTTTGGTACAAAATAAGAAAAACAATGTATGACTAGTAGCTATTGGGCCTAAATATTTTATGAATTAAATTCAGTCACCTTAAGTTAATTTATGTAGATGAAGTAAATCCAAATTTAACTCTTTAATGTACAACATTTATCAGAGATTTTCATGTTTTGTTTTTCATTGTTTTTAATGGATGCACATAGGATAATTAAAATGACTGGGGTTTTTTTTGGGGGGGGGGAATCAATATTTTGACATTTTGTCAAGGAATATATATTTTTAAAGCTTCGAGGTCCCAATTATGCTGGTGTATAAAAATACTGGATTATACTGACAAATTACGATTTGATGTGATTTTGTAAACAATATAACCTCAATTTGAATGCTTTACATTAATAACCTAATCTTTTAGTTCAAAGCTATATATATATATATATATATATTATTGTTATTGTTATTATTATTATTTTATTTTGTTTTTACTGCTGCTAGTGAACAGTCAACTCAAATGTATGCTGACATTCTCTTGTAGTTATTCTAACCCCGAATTATTTAACTAATATGAATCCCATTTATCTTCTGCACTGAAGAGTATTAGTCATTAATCTATGTGCAAAATGTCAAAATATCTCTTTCTTTTGGGTATTTCCTCAGTTCTGGGGGCACAATATTGTTATTTTTCATGGTGCTTCAAATATCCACCCAGTAAAGATAAATGCCAAGGCAAAGGCACTACCTCTTTACACATCACACTTGGGAAAGGGCTTTATTATTATCTGGCATCCGGAGAAGCTTCACCTTTAAATAAGATGTCACTTGCCCCTCTAAATGCTGTGGCTACCAGCAGCAGAAGATAGTAGGGATGTGTGTTAGATGTGCCTCAAAAATAAGTACCTATTTCTTTTGCATGATGTACTGAGTCCACGGATTCATCCTTACTTGTGGGATATTGTCCTTCCTGACAGGAAGTAGCAAATAGAGCACCACAGCAGAGCTGTCTATATAGCTCCCCCCTTAACTCCACCCCCCAGTCATTTTCTGTGCTGGCTCTAAGCAGGAAGGGTAAAGAGAAGAATTGTTAAACTGTTAGTTTTTATTTTATCTTCAATCAAGAGTTTGTTATTTTTAAATTGTACCGGTTTTGTACTATTTACTCTCAGGCAGGACATAGATGAAGATTTCTGCCTGGAGGATGATGATCTTAGCATTTGTAACTAAGGTCCACTGCTGTTCCCACAGAAGCTGAGGAGTACAGGAAAACTTCAGTGTGAGGAACGGTTCTTGCTATACAGCAATGAGGTATGTTCAGTCATTTTTCTGCAGAGACTGTGTTAACTCAGAAAGGCTGACAGTATCCCCATTAGGGGAAGGGTAAGCAGTAATCCTAGTGTGAAAGAGGCTTTACTAGCTTGCATAAAGGGCTAAGTTTTTTGGGCACTCAGTTTGTTTATGAAAAATTGGGACAAACGTTTGTGTGTTCTGGGAGTAATGTTTTTTATGTTTATGGGACGTTTGCTTGATAGGTCATTTGGCTTTTTGGGGTTGTTATAACCCACATGGTTTTCAAACTAGGTTTGTTAGATTTGTGTGGGCCCCAGCAACATCGAGTGAGGTGGGCGGGGCCTGTATTTAGTTATACAGACAAGCAGCAAGCAACTTCTCCTGAGGTCCTATTAATCTTCTGTGGCAAGGTGCTTATAGGGGTTTTTAACCGGTTTTAGACCAATTTCAATCCGTTTTTTTCATTTGGGGGTTTATTGCTTATTAACTTGTGGTGCAATCCTTCTAAAGCTTAGTGGGTACACTGTTAAAATTTCGGAAAAATTGAACCAATTTTAACCTGTTTTGCAGTTTGTGTATGCCTTTTTTTTCTCTTAAAGGCACAGTACCGTTTTTGCAAATTGTGTTTTTTTTTATTAAATAAAGTGTTTTCCAAGCTTGCTTGCTTTATTACTAGTCTGTTAAACATGCCTGACACTGAGGAAACTCATTGCTCAATTTGTTTAGAAGCCATTGTGGAACCCCCCTCTTAGAATGTGTCCCACTTGTACTGATATGCCTATAAATTGCAAACAGCATATTTTGACTTAAAAAAGTTTGGCATTAGATGATTCTCAGACAGAAGGAAATCAGGTTTTGCCATCTAGTTCTCCCCAAATGTCACAGCCGGTAACGCCCGCACAAGCGACGCCAAGTACTTCTAGTGCGTCTAATTCTTTCACCTTGCAAGATATGGCTTCAGTTATGAATACTACCCTCACAGAGGTTTTATCTAAACTGCCTGGGTTGCAAGGGAAGCGCAGTAGCTCTGGGTTAAGAACAAATGCTGAGCCTTCTGACGCTTTAGTGGCCGTATCCGATATTCCCTCACAATGTTCTGAAGTAGTAGGGATGAGGGATTTGCTGTTTGAGGGAGAGATTTCTGATTCAGGAAAGATGTTCCCTCAGACAGATTCAGATATGACAGCATTTAAATTTAAGCTAGAACACCTCCGCTTATTGCTCAGGAAGGTTTTAGCGACTCTGGATGATTGTGACCCTATTATAGTTCCAGAGAAATTGTGTAAAATGGACAAATATTTAGAGGTTCCTGTTTACACTGATGTTTTTCCGGTCCCTAAGAGGATTTCGGACATTGTTACTAAGGAGTGGGATAGACCAGGTATTCCGTTCCCTCCTGTTTTTAAGAAAATGTTTCCCATTTCTGACACCATAAAGGACTCATGGCAGACGGTCCCTAAGGTGCAGGGAGCTATTTCTACCCTGGCTAAGTGTACAACTATACCTATTGAAGACTGTTGTGCTTTCATTGATCCTATGGATAAAAAAAATTAGAGGGCCTCCTAAAGAAAATTTTTGTTCATCAAGGTTTTCTTCTTCAACCTATAGCGTGCATTGTTCCTGTAACCACTGCGGCTGCCTTTTGGTTTGAGGCTCTAGAAGAGGCTCTTCAGATGGAGACCCCACTAGATGATATTTTGGACAGAATTAAGGCTCTTAAGTTGGCTAATTCTTTTATTACAGACGCCGCTTTTCATCTTGCTAAATTAGCGGCTAAGAATTCAGGTTTTGCCATTTTAGCGCGTAGAGCGTTATGGCTTAAGTCCTGGTCAGCTGATGTGTCATCTAAATCTAAGCTTTTGACCATCCCTTTCAAAGGTAAGACCCTATTCGGGCCTGCACTGAAAGAGATCATTTCGGACATCACTGGGGAGAAGGGTCATGCCCTCCCTCAAGATAAGTCGAATAAGACAAGGACCAAACAAAATAATTTTCGTTCCTTTCGAAACTTCAAGGGTGGTCCCGCTTCCGCTTCCCCTGCTGCAAAGCAAGAGGGGAACTTTGCTCAATCCAAACCAACCTGGAGACCTAACCAGGCTTGGAACAAGGGTAAACAGGCCAAAAAGCCTGCTGCTGCCACTAAGACAGCATGAAGGGGTAACCCCCAATCCGGGACCGGTTCTAGTAGGGGGCAGACTCTCTCTCTTTGCTCAGGCCTGGGCTAGAGACGTTCACGGACTCCTGGGCCGTATAAATTGTAACCCAGGGGTATCTTCTAGATTTCAAAGATTCTCCTCCAAGGGGGAGATTCCATCTTTCTCAATTGTCTGTAAACCAGACAAAAATAGAGGCGTTCTTACGCTGTGTAGAAGACCTTTTTACCATGGGAGTGATCTGCCCAATTCCGAAAGCAGAACAGGGGCAAGGTTTCTAATTTAATCTGTTTGTGGTTCCCAAAA
The DNA here is from genome assembly GCF_027579735.1 of Bombina bombina. Classification (NCBI taxonomy): domain Eukaryota; kingdom Metazoa; phylum Chordata; class Amphibia; order Anura; family Bombinatoridae; genus Bombina; species Bombina bombina. The sequence goes on along the minus strand of NC_069503.1, from coordinate 772,607,407 downwards.
AGGAGGGAACCTTCAGACCAATTCTAGATCTCAAGATCCTAAACCAATTCCTAAGAGTTCCATCCTTCAAGATGGAGACCATTCGGACTATCTTACCATTGATCCAGGAGGGTCAATATATGACCACCGTGGACTTAAAGGATGCGTATCTACACATTCCTATCCACAAAGAACATGACCAGTTCCTCAGGTTCGCCTTTCTGGACAAGCATTATCAGTTTGTGGCTCTTCCTTTAGGGTTGGCCATGGCGCCACAAATCTTCACGAAGGTGCTAGGGTCCCTTCTGGCGGTTCTAAGGCCACGGGGCATAGCAGTGGCACCTTATCTAGACGACATTCTAATTCAAGCGTCGACCTTCCAACTAGCCATGTCTCACACGGACTTAGTGTTGGCCTTTCTAAGATCTCACGGGTGGAAGGTGAACGTAAAAAAGAGTTCTCTTTCCCCCCTCACAAGAGTTTCATTTCTAGGGACTCTGATAGACTCAGTGGACATGAAAATATTTCTGACGGAGGTCAGAAAATCAAAGATTTTGTCCACCTGCCGAGCTCTTCACTCCATTCCGCGGCCGTCAGTGGCTCAGTGTATGGAGATAATCGGTAGCGGCAATGGACGTTTGCTCGCTTGCATCTCAGACCACTGCAACTATGCATGCTCAAACAGTGGAATGGGGATTATGCAGATTTATCTCCTCAGATAAATCTGGATCAAGAGACCAGAGACTCTCTTCTTTGGTGGTTGTCACAGGATTATCTGTCCCAGGGAATGTGTTTCCGCAGGCCACAATGGGTTATTGTGACGACAGACGCCAGCCTTCTGGGCTGGGGTGCAGTCTGGAATTCCCTGAAAGCTCAGGGTTTGTGGACTCGGGAGGAGGCTCTCCTACCGATAAATATTCTGGAATTAAGAGCGATATTCAATGCTCTCCAGGCATGGCCTCAGCTGGCTTCGGCCAGATTCATCAGGTTTCAGTCAGACAACATCACGACTGTGGCTTATATCAATCATTAGGGTGGAACAAAGAGTTCCTTAGCGATGATAGAGGTCTCAAGGATAATCCAATGGGCAGAGACTCACTCTTGCCATCTGTCAGCGATCTATATCCCAGGTGCAGAGAACTGGGAGGCAGATTTTCTAAGTCGTCAGACTTTTCATCCGGGGGAGTGGGAACTCCATCCAGAGGTGTTTGCTCAGCTGGTTCGGCTATGGGGCACACCAGAATTGGATCTGATGGCGTCTCGTCAGAACGCCAAACTTCCTCGTTATGGCTCCAGGTCAAGGGATCCTCAGGCTGTACTGATAGATGCTCTAGCAGTGCCCTGGTCGTTCAACCTGGCTTATGTGTTTCCACCTTTCCCTCTCCTTCCACGTCTGATTGCCAGAATCAAACAGGAGAGAGCATTGGTGATTTTGATAGCTCCTGCGTGGCCATGCAGGACTTGGTATGCAGACCTGGTGGACATGTCATCTCTTCCACCATGGTCTCTGCCATTGAGACAGGACCTTCTGATTCAAGGTCCATTCAAGCATCCAAATCTAATTTCTCTGCAACTGACTACTTGGAGATTGAACGCTTGATTTCTCTGAGTCAGTCATAAATACCTTGATTCAGGCTCGAAAGCCTGTTACCAGGAAAATCTATCATAAGATATGGCGTAAATATATTTTTTGGTGCGAATCCAAAATCAGGATTCCTAGGATTTTTTCTTTTCTCCAAGAGGGATTGGAGAAAGGATTGTCAGCTAGTTCCCTAAAGGGACAGATATCTGCTCTGTCTATTTTGTTGCACAAGCGTCTGGCAGATGTTCCAGACATTCAGGCTTTTTGTCAGGCTTTAGCTAGAATTAAGCCTGTGTTTAAACCTGTTGCTCCGCCATGGAGTCTAAATTTTGTTCTTAGAGTTCTTCAGGGGGTTCCGTTTGAACCCATGAATTCCATAGATATTAAGCTTTTATCTTGGAAAGTTTTGTTCCTTGTTGCTATCTCTTCAGCTCGAAGAGTTTCTGAACTATCTGCATTACAATGTGACTCACCTTATCTTGTGTTCCATGCTGATAAGGTGGTTTTGCGTACCAAGCCTGGGTTCCTACCTAAGGTTGTTACTAACAGGAATATCAATCAGGAAATTGTTGTTCCTTCTCTGTGTCCTAATCCTTCTTGTAAGAAGGAACGTCTGTTGTACAACTTGGACGTGGTTCGTGCTTTGAAATTTTACTTGCAGGCAATCAAAGATTTTCGTCAAACATCTTCTTTGTTTGTTGTCTATTCTGGAAAGCGTAGGGGTCAAAAGGCTATGGCGACTTCTCTTTCCTTTTGGCTGAAAAGCATCATCCGTTTGGCTTATGAGACTGCTGGACAGCAGCCTCCTGAAAAGATTACAGCTCATTCTACTAGAGCGGTAGCTTCCTCATGGGCTTTTAAAAATGATGCTTCTGTTGAACAGATTTGTAAGGCTGCGACTTGGTCTTCGCTTCATACCTTTTCAAAATGTTACAAATTTGATAGTTTTGCTTCTTCGGAGGCTATTTTTGGGAGAAAGGTTTTGCAAGCAGTGGTGCCTTCCGTTTAGGTTTCTGTCTTGTCCCTCCCTTCATCCGTGTCCTAAAGCTTTGCTATTGGTATCCCACAAGTAAGGATGAATCCGTGGACTCAGTAAATCATGCAAAAGAAAACAAAATTCATGCTTACCTGATAAATTTCTTTCTTTTGCGATGTACCGAGTCCACGGCCCGCCCTGTCTATTCAAGACAGATTGTATTTTTTTATGTAACTTCAGTCACCTCTGCACCTTATAGTTTCTCCTTTTCTTCCTTGGCCTTCGGTCGAATGACTGGGGGGTGAAGTTAATGGGGGAGCTATATAGACAGCTCTGTTGTGGTGCTCTCTTTGCTACTTCCTGTCAGGAAGGACAATATCCCACAAGTAAGGATGAATCCGTGGACTCGGTACATCGCAAAAGAAAGAAATTTATCAGGTAAGCATAAATTTTGTTTTTTCTTCTGCCAAACATAAAGAATAATATGGAAAGAGAAGAAATCCTCTTCCTTAAAGGGACATAAAACAGGTTTGGTTAGAGACAAAATATAATATGTACTTTCATTACTTTACCTGTAAATTTTTTACTGCAGTGCCTCGCCATTAACACTTTCTTTAAAGTGTCTGAATTGTACAACTCTAACTCCCCCCACACAATTCTTTTTATGGCTGCATCTATATCCACCATTTATATGGTAGAATGCAAGCCTTTAACACTTATCTGCTGGAGCATGCCTAGAAGAAAATAAGCTGCTGTGAACTCAGTTAAAATACAATGCCTGTGTTTCTGATGCTAAACACTGATAAGGGAAGGGGGTGGATCGATCTACTCCAGAAAGCACAGCTATGTAAGTTATTTTTCTTATTTTTAAAAATTATTTTAAAATACTTGCCAGCAATTTTTAAACAATTTTTTTTTATGCAAACTATTTTTTACTTAATTGGCCCTTTTAGAATATGCACAGATCTCAACATGTTTTATGGCACTTTAGAGTGCACAGTACACTTTAAGATACTTGGTGTAAAATGTATTTAAAGGAGGCCTTCACACTCTACCTTTGTGCCAAAAATTAGGCAGAAGAAAATCAAATCTTTCAAAAACTTCTCCCTTCTGATGGCAGGTGATTACAAAAAAATAAGTCTGTTCCTTGCTAAGTTATTTTTATGCATAATTGGTCTCTCATACAGAATATAGCCTCACCAAAATAAGTGACGAATTTACCAAAAAAATGCACCTTCATGCATTTGAGGGCTCAGCACATCAAGAAGCTATCTGGCTAAACGCCTGGTAATAGCAATTATTTAATAGGACCGTAAGCAAATAGATGAGAAACCCTTGTATTTCTCCAGCACAAAATATACTCGGCTTTTTGAGAGCATTCATTTATGAATATTTACTTTAAAATGTTCTAATACCCCTCAAGTGGATGCCTTAGTAATGATATATAACTAACGCTGGCATGAATTTAGAGTTTTAGCCGTATCTTGTACCAGCCATCAAACTACATCAAAGACCTGTGTTTTGATAGTGTCTAAAAGTCTGCTATCAGAGATAAGGCGAATAGTAGGAAGGGTGCTATTAGTATATACCAAAACATATATACCATGTGTTAATTAAAGCAAATAATGTGGCAATGTTAAGATTTACATCTACATATATACATCTTATGTAAAACAGACATGGTTTTATTACAGTATCTTGAAAATATATTGTGCCTTCTTACATCCCCATTGTATAGGCTCTAGCTTTTTTTCCTGTTAGAAGTAACCTATAGGACACTTCATATTTTGATATGTGAAACAGGTAGTAGTAATTTTTCTCTTCTAGCTTTGCTATATGAACATAGTTTAATTATTGATTTTACCTAAAATTCCATTTCAACTTGTTTTCATCTCATTCAGAGATGTATTACCAAAAGCAAAAGCTGTAGCAGATTAGGTCATACAGAATATTACTGTGTCCATTGTCTGTTAGTAGTATCTGTGGCAAGCCCAGTCATACACCATACTCGGAGGAACAATACTGTAAGCAGAATGTGTAGTAAGCCAGGTCAAACACAGAGGATCCGTCCGTAAACTGTGTCTTTTGGCAGAATTTGCAGCAAGACGAGTCATACATGGAGAAGCAGTACTGTAAGTTGTGTCTGCAAGCAGATTTTGTAGCAGAACAATCACTTCCAAATAGACAGATAAACTGAAAACACACAGGTAATCCGACATAACAAGCATAAGCCATTTAAACTCCAAAAGCACACACAAAAATGTTATGCAACGTGAAATATGCAGTAGTAAACAAACCTGAAGATAGGTAGGAGCAGTCATGTCAGCTGTAATAAGAACGGATTTTACAACTGTAGCAGGGGAATTTGTAAAACTTATGCATACCTAAAAGTGGCTGATTATTCAGTTTTATCTGTTACTGTAAGGCAGTTTTGCATATATTTAATTCTAATTATAGAGAGAACAAAAAAGGACCTATATGATAGAATTGTAAGTCAGAAGATCATTGTGCATTGACTCCGGTGTTCTAAACAGTTTTAAACAGTTAAACAAAAATGGTTTGTTTTTTAGGGTATAAAGCATATTAAAAGGCCAAAGAGACAGGGGTAGGGGGAAGAAACTAAATGTGTAATAAGATGCAGTATGCTAATCTATCCTTTACATAATAAGTCATCACAACATAAGAAAATAAATATTAAATAATTTCTCATTTAAATAATAAATATAATGATGATTGCTTATCTCTATATCAATCTCTTAAACGATTTTAACATGTTCTTTAGTCTCCTGAGCAGCAAGACAATTTTCATTCATATGATGGTTAGAGTCCACAAATCATCACATGAGGGAAATATCTTCTGTCCGCTAGAAGGAAGCAAAATACCCCATACTGCAGATGCCCCGGCATTCCCTTGCCATCCTCAGTTATGTTTTGCCTCCAGCAGACCTTGCAAAGGTCATAAGGCTACAGCTACTACTTTGATAGCATAGCTTAAAGGGACACTTAACCCAATTTTTTTGATTTAGATATGCATGCAATTTTAAACAACCTTCTAATTTACTCATTTTTTAAAATTTTCTTTGTTCTCTTGCTATCTTTATTTAAAAAACAGGAATGTAAAGCTTAAGTGCCGTCCCATTTTTGGTTGAGAACCTGGGTTATGCTTGCTTATTGGTTTGTTAAATGTAGCCACCAATAAGCAAGCACTATCCAGGGTGCTGGACCTAAAATGGGCTGCCTCCTAAGCTTTAAATTCCTGCTTTTAAAATAAAGATAGCAAGAGAACAAAGAAAATATGATAGTAGAAGTAAATTAGAAAGTTGCTTAAAATTGCATTCTCTATCTGAATCATTAAAGAAAAATTTTGGGTTTAGTATCCCTTTAAGGCTTTGATTATAAAGGCCTATTTGGTGGCAGTCCCCTCCTGAAGGTATTACTAGTAATTTCACTAGAGCAGTGGCTTCCTCCTATGCCCTTTGGAAATATGCTTATCTTAACAAGATTTGTAAAGTGACTATTTTCTTTTTTTTTTTTTTTTTGTATTTTAAATGCTTTATTAAGAATTTTCCGAGGTATACATAGAAAAACATTAAGAAAACGTTCAAATTGACATAATTTGTTACAAGAAAAAAAAAGAAGGGAGAAAAGAGAAAGAAAGAGAAAAAAAAAATAAAAAAAAAATCAGCCAATGTTTTAAAGTAGAGGGTAGCTATGAGTAATGTTTTGAAATTCTTCTATGCACTTGGTGCTGGTATAGTGGTATTTCTCCAGTTGGAGGCAGTAAGTGACTTTGGTTTTCCAAATTGCCAGGGATGGTAAGTTTGTTTTTTTTCCAATTAAGTGGGATTAGCCTTTTTGCTGAATTGATCATGGTAGTGAGAAGTGCTTGTTTCAATTTGCAAGGGATTTTAGGGAATTTGTTGAAAAGAAAAACCCAGGGCGTGAGCGGGAGCGGTGTGCCTGCAGCCCTTTCAATCTCTGGTTTAAGAGAGCGCCAAAAGGATATTGCTATCGGGCATGTCCACCAGATATGTGCAAAGGTTGCTGTTTCACCGCACCCTCTCCAACACATGGCGGTCGTGCTAGGGAATAAATGGTGGAGACTGACGGGTGTATAGTACCATCGGCTTAGCAGCTTGATGTTCATCTCTAGGATCGAGATGGACGATGAAGCTTTCTTCATTTGCTGGAAAATGATTGTCCAGTCTGATGAATCTAAAGTGGTTTCTAAATCCGCTTCCCATTTAGCTACGTATGTAGGGGGTGTCGAATGAGATACCTGTAATAGCAATTTATATGCTAAAGATAGGATTCCCCTCTGAGGGTGGGAGTGGAAGCATATTGCTTCAAATTGAGAGAGTTGCCTTTGCAGTTGGGATTTGAGGGGGTGTGTGGATAGATATTGTTTCAACTGCGTGTAAGTGTACCAATTTTGGAAGTGTGTCCCGAGAGTATCGCATACTGCCTGTTGTGGTTGAATCTCTCTGTTCTTGTATAAAAGATGATGTGGAACTGAGCTTTGTAGAGATGGAGTGGGATGTGTTGCGGCAATTGTCTTTATCCTGGATGAGAATGGTGTGTTTTTGCTGACCTGTGTTAGGGGAGAGCATGTGGTGGAGATTGTGGGGTGCTTCTTAAGTATGTTGTCCCATTGTCTAAGGGTTTCATGCACTAGCCTTGGGGTTGTGTGTAATAGTTTACGCTGGGCATTGGGAATCCAGCAATTCCCACATAAGTAATGTTTATCGGTGAGTGATTGCTCTAGTTGGATCCACTCTATGTTCATGTTGTGTTTGCACCAATCTACAATGTGCGTGAGAAAAACTGCCTGTCTATAGCGCGTCAAGTTTGGGGCTCCAATCCCTCCTAATTCTTTTGGGCGATATAGAGTAGAGGTGGCAATGCGGGGCCTTTTGTGTGACCATATGAAGCAGTTCATTTGCTTTTGCAGGGAGAATAGTAGATGTTCTGGGATGGGGATTGGAAGAGTTTGCAAGAAATATAGGATTTTAGGTAAAATGACCATTTTTACCGTGTTGATTTTTCCTAGCCAGGAAAGGGGTTTACGGTTCCATAAACCGAGAGCGGTTTGAATTGTCGAGTTGAGGATTTTATAATTTAGGGATATTATGGTTTCTATGGATGGTGAGATATAAACCCCTAGGTATTTGATGGCCCCGGGCTGTATGCGAAAGTGATACCGCTGCTGGGTGCTATCTATTATGTTTGGGTGTACATGAGTGGCTAATAGTTCAGTTTTTGAGATATTAATTTTGAAATTGGAGTATGTACCGTATGTTTGCAATGTTTTCATCAAAGGAGGTAATGACGTCTCGGTATCTGTTAGCGTTAAAAAGATATCGTCTGCGTATAAGGTAATTTTATATGTTACGGGTCCGATCTCTATTCCATGAATGTCGGTATTATGTCTAACATGTATGGCAAGCACTTCCATTGCTAGTATGAACAGAAGAGGCGAGAGTGGACAACCCTGTCTAGTCCCATTCCTAATTTTAAAAGGGAGTGAGATGGAGTCATTTAATTTGATTTTGGCCTGAGGGTTATTATAGAGGGTGAATATTTTCCCTATAATCTCTTTGGGAAAGCCGAATCTGTGCATGGTTTGTTTTAGAAAAGACCAGTCAAGCCTATCAAAAGCTTTTTCTGCATCCATGGCGAGGAATATTGACGGGATTTTTTGGGTGGATGTATATTCCATAAGGTCTAGTATTTTGGTGGTATTATCCCTAGCTTCTCTAGAGGGCGTGAAGCCTGCTTGGTTGGTGTGTATAATTGAGGGTAGGATCAGATTTATTCTTGTGGCTATGATCTTTGCAAAAAGTTTTACATCGAAATTCAGGAGGGAGGGAGGGCGGAAATTTGCAGGAGTATCTGGGGGTTTTCCCGGCTTCGGGAGTACTACCACTAAGGCTTCTAGCATGGAAGATGGGAAGGGGTTGTCGTCAGCTACTTCATTGAACATTGTGGTGAGATGGGATATCAGTGTGGCTGAAAAAATCTTATAGTATTTAGCTGTAAAGCCATCCGGCCCAGGGCTCTTCCCATTTTTCAGGGTTTTAATGGCTGTCTGGACTTCATGTGGGGATATTGGCTTATTGAGTTGATTCTTTTGATCATTTGTCAGCTCTGGGATTGGGTATTTTGTTATGTACTCTGCGAGTTTAGCAGAGTGGTCTACGGTGTGGGTTTCTTTCTGGAGGTTATATAGTGAGGTATAGTATTCGTGAAAGGTCTGCAGGATCTCTGGGGTAGATTGGAGTGGATTCCCTTTTGGGTTTTGTAGTTCATGGATGTGAGACTTGAATCTTTTTTTCTTTAGCGCTCTAGCTAGGAGTTTACCCGCTCTGTTGTTCTCAAAATAGAACATACTATTGGTTTTCCTATGTTGAGATTGGTATTCCATGTCTAAGAAGTTATCCAGTTCCCCTCTGATTGTTTGGATTTCAGCTAGAATATTGGTGTTTGTTGGAGATTTTTTATGTGCGTGTTCAAGTTGTGCGTATTTTGTTGTGAGTTCTTGATACCTTTTGCGGTGGGTCTGTGTATGGTGGGCTTTTATTTTGATTAATTCCCCACGAATTACACATTTGTGTGCTTCCCAGATAGCAAAATTGTTATCAATTGAGCGGGAATTTATAGCAAAATATTCCTCAATAGATTTAGTTAGTTTGAGGATTAGATCTGGGTGGTCCAGAATGCTATCATCCATCTTCCACTGATATGGGGTGAGGGGGGTGTTGGGCCAGGTGAATTTAAGTTGGACCGACGAATGGTCTGACCAAAAAGTGGGAATTATGTCACACCTGTTTATGTGGGAGAGACCGTTCTGGTTTGTAAAGATGTAGTCCAGTCTGCTGTAAGATTTGTTGGGGTGGGAGAAGAAGGTGTAATCCCTTCTCTCTCTGTGTACGAATCTCCAAGTATCATAGAGATTCATATCTTTCATTCCTTGCCAAATGGTTCTGGAGAGTTTTCGGGGAATTTGAATGTTTATGTTAGTACTGTCAATGGTGGGCTGTATAGGTACATTAAAATCTCCGGATAGAAAGATTGGGCGAGGTCTAATACCTTTGTGAACATGGTGCGAAAGAAGGGAAGTGGTTTGGTGTTGGGAGCATATATATTTATACCAAGCCCAAGAATCGGCCCTCTTTATCTGCAACTCTTTTGGTAATGGTGAATGGGGTGAATTTATATATTAGAATGCTCACTCCGTTCTTTTTGTTCGGGCCTGTACTGTGGAAGTGCGTGGTGAAGTGCCTCCCAAAGTATTTGGGTATATGGTGCGATTTAAAGTGTGTTTCTTGAAGGAAGAGAATATCTATGTGTCGCTTTGTTAAGTCGGATAAGGCTTTGGATCTCTTTATTGGTGAATTAAATCCCTTTACATTCTGAGTCAGAAGGGTCAATTGAGGTGCAGGGTCATATGACGGTGTTAGCATTGTAATGCTGTGGGCGTTCATGATGTATTTGAATGCTAGGGCATGGATTGGTACTAGGCTCGAGGGTGATGCGTGTGGTTGTAATCATTGTAGCAAATGTTGAAGTTGTAGAGATATGAACATAAATCATGTAACAATAAAACCATCTTATCTGAAAGCAAAACATAACAAACATACTGAACACATTGAACAAAGTAAACAACAAACTGGCTCTCTGCCCAATATAGGTCGTTTTTGAGAGCATTCGTGGAGGGAAATACTGTTGGCTATCCCTTAAGATATACACGTAGTTGTCTATCCCACAATTTAGAGTTAGTTAAAAGGTTTTCTAACCCAGATGGTTAATATCTATTTCGCAGCGAGACTGAAAAGCTTTAAATCTTTAAACAGAGCGCAGCCAAGTGTACCAAGGGGTCTCTATGCTATATGACATATATCTGTAAATGATAATTAAGTCTCTTGGTGTTTGTGGCTCTGGTTTTTCAGTTTGGCTATAGGTTTGTAATGTTAGACCTACGGGTAAGGGGGTTGTCAGTGCGCCTCCACTGGGAATACATCTTGAGTTTACGTTTATCAATAATAACCAGTTGTGTATGGAGGTCAAGAATAGTCACTGGTTGCATAGATCAAGGACATTTTCCACAGTGATCTGCATGAATGGTTGGCGCTAGAATATAAAGTTATCTTTCAACAAAATTAACAAAGTTTGATTGATAATACGGAACATTGTATAACAATAGAACAAAGAGGTGACCTCTATATACTTATCGTGACTTAAGTCCAAGATAGTAGGGCATTCAAAAGTTCAGTGAGTTGAGTCTCTATAAGTATCATGGCCTTGCGATATAGCAGATGGTGACGCTGGATGGATACGGGGAGACTGTGACTGGGTAAGATTTTTCCCCTGTCTGTCGGTAGCGATCCTCTCAGATGCAGGTGAGTCCCTGATGTTTCTTGATGTTAAGGATCCAGGCTTGTTCTGCGTGGTAGAGTCAGGTGGAAGGTCTATCCCCAATTGCTTGCAAAAAGAATCAGCCTCTTCTGGGGATATGCAAGTTAGTCGAGTGTTATTTCTAAGTACCCAGACCTGCGTGGGAAAGCCCCATTTGTATGGGATTTTTTTGTTGCGGAGGAGAGTGGTTAATGGGCTGAACTCCTTTCTACGCTGTAGTGTTTGTGAAGCCAAATCTTGGTAGAACTGGAGAACATTGCCCCGAAATCTGATTGGTTGCAGCTTTCTGGATTGGTTCAGGAGCATTTATTTTTCTAGGTAATTTTTAAAATGAATTATAATGTCTCTTGGAGGTGCAATCTCCGGGGGCTTTGGCCTAAGGGACCTATGGGCTCTCACCCATTGGATGTCTGTAGTACATGCAGATTATTTTATTTGTTGAAATAAAGATTGAAGATAGACTGGATAGTCACGCGGGAGAACACTCTCAGGAACCCCCCTAATTCTTATGTTTTTTCGGCGGCTCCTGTTCTCCAAGTCCTCCAATTTCTCTTGGAGTAAGGTGATGGTTTCTTGATGTGAGGTCACTTGGTCAGTGAGAGACTGTACATCTTCTTTTATCTCGTCTTGATTGGTTTCAAGAGAGTCCACTTGGAGCCCTATGATGTGGATATCTTGTTTCATGCCTGCTAACTCCTCTCGAATGCATGTGCGGACGATGTCCGCAATATCTTATTTGGAGGGTAGGCCTTGAAGAATTGTTGAGGTGAGGTTAGTGTCCACATGCTGTGATGCAGGCATGTTTGAGGATTGGTGGTCTGTGGAAAGTCTCTTGTCTCTCGCCTCAGGCGTATCCGTTGTTTGCATATAGGAGGAGATGTTGGCTGTTTTTAATGCTGGTGTTCTTAGGGGTTTGTCCTGCTTTAGCCTTCTTGATTTCATGGTGGCTGGTTTAGAGAAGAGCAAGCTACAGGAAGTTGTTATTGAATGCTGTCGCTGGTCAATGGTATTCAATACAGATTCAGATATATAATTCTACAGGCGTCCCTCCTCTGATTTCCTTGTGAGCTGAACAAGTTCGCTATTAAATGTGTTCTTATGAATTTTTTCAGATTCAAACCCCAGGGCGGTGTCACCTCTGTCTGGCACTTTATAAAGAATCCCCCTTAATGTAGTGCACAGCAGTAAATGAAGAGGATAGAGTTATAGGCGCTGTATAGATTTATTTGCTATAACTTTGCCTGCTCTGTGACTCTCACCATGTATGAACCTTGTAGATTCATAACTCTCTACAGTAGTGTGCAATGGGTTTGACAGTTTGAGCACCCCTTTATGTGGAAGGGGCTATGAACTGTAGTAATTGTATGACCTTTATCTCTTTTCAGAACTTATTCTGTCACACTCTTCAATTTTATTATATATATGTCCAACCTTTAATACAAGTGCTTCTAACGTGCCTTTTCTGATGGTTGATGCTTAAAGTGTCTCATATGTTGTCACAGTTAGTTTTTCTTAAAATATACTACTAACCAGTGTGGCGCGGCTGTTCATGAGGGCCATAATGGCAGCCGGCACACTTCCGTAAAGAAGCTCCTCCCTTGTAGCGGCACGATTGCTATAGACTATGTGCCGGACTGTGATCCCCTCTGTCGGAAGCCCCCCGGAAGATGACCGGAGGCTATTTTCTAATGTGATACCGAGGTTGGGGCAATTACCTGAGATACTTGCAGTTGGTGTGTTGTGACCGCAATGGCGGTTGGAACACCCCCAGGAGAGGTTCTTATGTCGCCCGTGGTGACCGCGGCACAAAGGTTGGTCTGCCGCTCTCAGTAGCTGCCAGGTATGGTCCGATAATAGTTAGCCACTTGTTGGTCACTGTGGGGCAGTCAGTATGTTCCGGATAGCGGGAGAAGGAGATCTGGCTGAATATGCCGCAGGATGGGTCTCAGCTGCTATATACTGTTGCCGTGTATGTATCCCAGATTTGCAGCTATATCTACTATCTCCGGCTCTTTAGTGATGTTTATGGCCACATCTGGGTCAGTTTTTGTAGGGTTATTCTGGGAAAATTATGATTGTAGGAATTGCTAACACGGAGCTCCGGATTTACGCTGCACTCATGGCAGCAGCAGGCTCCGCCCCCTGAATCATAAAGTGACTATTTTCAAGTTGTACTATATTAATGATTATGCCTGTGCGGAGGCAGCTTCTGCCAGCTAATAAAGCTAACAGACGTGAGCAAGCCTGTGGGTTTTAGGCTGCTTTATTGTGAGAAAGGCAGCATTGCCAGAAATTACTTCAGATTGTCATGATTAATCTTAGTCCTGCTCTCTTCCAGTGATCTTGTGGACTTCACTTCTTGGGTATATGATGATTCGTGGGCTCTTGCAATTATATAAATGAAATAATAATTTTTGCTTATCATATAAATGTATTTATTTCATGATGGTGAGAATCCAAGACCGCTCATTTATTATTATCTTAATTTAAAAGAAAGTCCCATGTTGCACTTAATTTGCCCTGCTTTGGTCATTTCTTATTTTCTAAGTATCCTGCTCTACTTTTCTGAATATATAATTCTGGATGTCAAGCGAATGCTGAAAGATGTGGTGGAGCTGGGTTCAGTGTTGGGTGTGTTTTCCCTCCAGGTTAACAAGGGATATATCTCACATGTTGGTTGCAGTTTAAAAATGCATATAGCCACAATAGATTTGTAAAAAGTGCACCACACAGTTATATCTGAAGATAACAACAGACTTGAGTAACTTGTCAAGCAAGGTGGGTGCCATTTGATTGACTTTACCCTAAAAAACATAATTTATGTAAGAACTTACCTGATAAATTCATTTCTTTCATATTAGCAAGAGTCCATGAGCTAGTGACGTATGGGATATACATTCCTACCAGGAGGGGCAAAGTTTCCCAAACCTCAAAATGCCTATAAATACACCCCTCACCACACCCACAATTCAGTTTAACAAATAGCCAAGAAGTGGGGTGATAAGAAAAGAGTGCGAAAGCATATAAAAAAAGGAATTGGAATAATTGTGCTTTATACAAAAAAATCATAACCACCACAAAAAAGGGCGGGCCTCATGGACTCTTGCTAATATGAAAGAAATGAATTTATCAGGTAAGTTCTTACATAAATTATGTTTTCTTTCATGTAATTAGCAAGAGTCCATGAGCTAGTGACGTATGGGATAATGATTACCCAAGATGTGGATCTTTCCACGCAAGAGTCACTAGAGAGGGAGGGATAAAATAAAGACAGCCAATTCCTGCTAAAAATAATCCACACCCAAAATAAAGTTTAATGAAAAACATAAACAGAAGATTCAAACTGAAACCGCTGCTTGAAGTACTTTTCTACCAAAAACTGCTTCAGAAGAAGAAAATACATCAAAATGGTAGAATTTAGTAAAAGTATGCAAAGAGGACCAAGTTGCTGCTTTGCAAATCTGATCAATCGAAGCTTCATTCCTAAACGCCCAGGAAGTAGAAACTGACCTAGTAGAATGAGCTGTAATCCTTTGAGGCGGAGTTTTACCCGACTCGACATAGGCATGATGAATTAAAGATTTCAACCAAGATGCCAAAGAAATGGCAGAAGCTTTCTGGCCTTTTCTAGAACCGGAAAAGATAACAAATAGACTAGAAGTCTTTCAGAAAGACTTGGTAGCTTCAACATAATATTTCAAAGCTCTAACAACATCCAAAGAATGCAACGATTTCTCCTTAGAATTCTTAGGATAAGGACATAATGAAGGAACCACAATTTCTCTACTAATGTTGTTGGAATTCACAACTTTAGGTAAAAATTCAAAAGAAGTTCGCAACACCTACTTATCCTGATGAAAAATCAGAAAAGGAGACTCACAAGAAAGAGCAGATAATTCAGAGACTCTTCTGGCAGAAGAGATCGCCAAAAGGAACAAAACTTTCCAAGAAAGTAATTTAATGTCCAATGAATGCATAGGTTCAAACGGAGGAGCTTGAAGAGCCCTCAGAACCAAATTCAAACTCCAAGGAGGAGAAATTGATTTAATGACAGGTTTTATACGAACCAAAGCTTGTACAAAACAATGAATATCTGGAAGATTAGCAATCTTTCTGTGAAAAAGAACAGAAAGAGCAGAGATTTGTCCTTTCAAAGAACTTGCGGATAAACCTTTATCTAAACCATCCTGAAGAAACTGTAAAATTCTCGGAATTCTAAAAGAATGCCAAGAAAAATGATGAGAAAGACACCAAGAAATATAAGTCTTCCAGACTCTATAATATATCTCTCTGGATATCAAGCGTTCAATCTCCATACCTTTAAATTTAAGGATTTGAGATCCTGATGGAAAAAAGGACCTTGCGACAGAAGGTCTGGTCTTAGCGGAAGAGTCCACGGATGACAAGAGGCCATCCGGAGAAGATCCGCATACCAAAACCTGTGAGGCCATGCCGGAGCTACCAGCAGAACAAACGAGCATTCCTTCAGAATCTTGGAGATTACTCTTGGAAGAAGAACTAGAGGCGGAAAGATATAGGCAGGATGATACTTCCAAGGAAGTGATAATGCATCCACTACCTCCGCCTGAGGATCCCGGGATCTGGACAGATACCTGGGAAGTTTCTTGTTTAGATGAGACGCCATCAGATCTATTTCTGGAAGCTCCCACATTTGAACAATCTGAAGAAATACCTCTGGGTGAAGAGACCATTCGCCCGGATGCAACGTTTGGCGACTGAGATAATCCGCTTCCCAATTGTCTATACCTGGGATATGAACCGCAGAGATTAGACAGGAGCTGGATTCCGCCCAAACCAAAATTCGAGATACTTCTTTCATAGCCAGAGGACTGTGAGTCCCTCCTTGATGATTGATGTATGCCACAGTTGTGACATTGTCTGTCTGAAAACAAATGAACGATTCTCTCTTCAGAAGAGGCCAAGACTGAAGAGCTCTGAAAATTGCACGGAGTTCCAAAATATTGATCGGTAATCTCACCTCCTGAGATTCCCAAACTCCTTGTGCCGTCAGAGATCCCCACACAGCTCCCCAACCTGTGAGACTTGCATCTGTTGAAATTACAGTCCAGGTCGGAAGCACAAAAGAAGCCCCCTGAATTAAACAATGGTGATCTGTCCACCACGTTAGAGAGTGTCGTACAATCGGTTTTAAAGATATTAATTGAGATATCTTTGTGTAATCCCTGCACCATTGATTCAGCATACAGAGCTGAAGAGGTCGCATGTGAAAACGAGCAAAGGGGATCGCGTCCGATGCAGCAGTCATAAGACCTAGAATTTCCATGCATAAGGCTACCGAAGGGAATGATTGTGACTGAAGGTTTCGACAAGCTGAAATCAATTTTAGACGTCTCTTGTCTGTCAAAGACAGAGTCATGGACACTGAATCTATCTGGAAACCCAGAAAGGTTACCCTTGTCTGAGGAATCAATGAACTTTTTGGTGAATTGATCCTCCAACCATGATCTTGAAGAAACAACACAAGTCGATTCGTATGAGATTCTGCTAAATGTAAAGACTGAGCAAGTACCAAGATATCCAAAATAAGGAAATACCAAATAAGGAAATACCACAATACCCTGTTCTCTGATTACAGACAGAAGGGCACCGAGAACCTTTGTAAAAATTCTTGGAGCTGTAGCTAGGCCAAACGGCAGAGCCACAAACTGGTAATGCTTGTCCAGAAAAGAGAATCTCAGGAATTGATAATGATCTGGATGAATCGGAATATGCAGATATGCATCCTGTAAATCTATTGTGGACATATAATGCCCTTGCTGAACAAAAGGCAAGATAGTCCTTACAGTTACCATTTTGAACATTGGTATCCTTACATAACGATTCAATATTTTTAGATCCAGAACTGGTCTGAAGGAATTCTCCTTCTTTGGTACAATGAAGAGATTTGAATAAAACCCCATCCCCTGTTCCAGAACTGGAACTGGCATAATTACTCCAGCCAACTCTAGATCTGAAACACAATTCAGAAATGCTTGAGCTTTCACTGGATTTACTGGGACACGGGAAAGAAAAAATCTCTTTGCAGGAGGTCTCATCTTGAAACCAATTCTGTACCCTTCTGAAACAATGTTCTGAATCCAAAGATTGTGAACAGAATTGATCCAATTTCTTTGAAAAAACGTAATCTGCCCCCTACCAGCTGAGCTGGAATGAGGGCCGCACCTTCATGTGGACTTAGAAGCTGGCTTTGCTTTTCTAGAAGGCTTGGATTTATTCCAGACTGGAGATGGTTTCCAAACTGAAACTGCTCCTGAGGATGAAGGATCAGGCTTTTGTTCTTTGTTGAAACGAAAGGAACGAAAACGATTATTAGCCCTGTTTTTACCCTTAGATTTTTTTATCCTGTGGTAAAAAAGTTCCTTTCCCACCAGTAACAGTTGAGATAATAGAATCCAACTGAGAACCAAATAATTTGTTACCCTGGAAAGAAATGGAAAGCAGAGTTGATTTAGAAGCCATATCAGCATTCCAAGTTTTAAGCCATAAAGCTCTTCTAGCTAAAATAGCTAGAGACATAAACCTGACATCAATTCTGATAATATCAAAAATGGCATCACAGATAAAATTATTAGCATGTTGAAGAAGAATAATAATATTATGAGAATCATGATCTGTTACTTGTTGCGCTAAAGTTTCCAACCAAAAAGTTGAAGCTGCAGCAACATCAGCCAATGATATAGCAGGTCTAAGAAGATTACCTGAACACAGATAAGCTTTTCTTAGAAAGGATTCAATTTTCCTATCTAAAGGATCCTTAAATGAAGTACCATCTGACGTAGGAATAGTAGTACGTTTAGCAAGGGTAGAAATAGCCCCATCAACTCTAGGGATTTTGTCCCAAAATTCTAATCTGTCAGACGGCACAGGATATAATTGCTTAAAACGTTTAGAAGGAGTAAATGAATTACCCAATTTATCCCATTCTCTGGAAATTACTTCAGAAATAGCACTAGTAACAGGAAAAACTTCTGGAATAACCACAGGAGATTTAAAGACCTTATCTAAACGTTTAGAATTAGTATCAAGAGGACCAGAATCCTCAATTTCTAAAGCAATTAGTACTTCTTTAAGTAAAGAACGAATAAATTCCATTTTAAATAAATATGAAGATTTATCAGCATCAATCTCTGAGACAGAATCCTCTGAACCAGAAGAGTCATCAGAATCAGAATGATGATGTTCATTTAAAAATTCATCTGTATAAAGAGAAGTTTTAAAAGATTTTGTATGTTTACTAGAAGGAGGAATAATAGACATAGCCTTCTTGATGGATTCTGAAACAAAATCTCTTATGTTATCAGGAACATTCTGAACCTTAGATTTTGATGGAACTGCAACAGGTAATGGTACATTACTAAAGGAAATATTATCTGCATTAACAAGTTTGTCATGACAATTAATACAAACAACAGCTGGAGGAATAGCTACCAAAAGTTTACAGCAGATACACTTAGCTTTGGTAGTTCCAGCACCAGACAGCGATTTTCCTGAAGTATCTTCTGACTCGGATGCAACGTGAGACATCTTGCAATATGTAAGAGAAAAAACAACATATAAAGCAAAATAGATCAAATTCCTTAAATGACAGTTTCAGGAATGGGAAAAAATGCCAATGAACAAGCTTCTAGCAACCAGAAGCAAAGAAAAAATGAGACTTAAATAATGTGGAGACAAAAGCGACGCCCATATTTTTTAGCGCCAAATAAGACGCCCACATTATTTGGCGCCTAAATGCTTTTTGGCGCCAAAAATGACGCCACATCCGGAACGCCGACATCTTTGGCGCAAAAGAACGTCAAAAATGACGCAACTTCCGGCGACACGTATGACGCCGGAAACAGAAAAGATTTTTTGCCCCAAAAAAGTCAGCGCCAAGAATGACGCAATAAAATGAAGCATTTTCAGCCCCTGCGAGCCTAACAGCCCACAGGGAAAAAAAGTCAAATTTTTAAGGTAAGAAAAAATAATTGATTCAAGTGCATTATCCCAAATATGAAACTGACTGTCTGAAAATAAGGAATGTTGAACATCCTGAGTCAAGGCAAATAAATGTTTGAATACATATATTTAGAACTTTATAAACAAAGTGCCCAACCATAGCTTAGAGTGTCACAGAAAATAAGACTTACTTACCCCAGGACACTCATCTACATGTTTGTAGAAAGCCAAACCAGTACTGAAACGAAAATCAGCAGAGGTAATGGTATATAAATAAGAGTATATCGTCGATCTGAAAAGGGAGGTAAGAGATGAATCTCTACGACCGATAACAGAGAACCCATGAAATAGATCCCGTAGAAGGAGATCACTGCATTCAAAATAGGCAATACTCTCCTCACATCCCTCTGACATTCACTGCACGCTGAGAGGAAAACCGGGCTCCAACCTGCTGCGGAGCGCATATCAACGTAGAATCTAGCACAAACTTACTTCACCACCTCCATAGGAGGCAAAGTTTGTAAAACTGAATTGTGGGTGTGGTGAGGGGTGTATTTATAGGCATTTTGAGGTTTGGGAAACTTTGCCCCTCCTGGTAGGAATGTATATCCCATACGTCACTAGCTCATGGACTCTTGCTAATTACATGAAAGAAAGCTAACTAAATTTCCTAATCACAGATACTGACTTTGATTTAATTGTTTGACGATCAGGGGCTGTCTTAGTAGATAGTCTGTTGAATGCATATTGTAGAACGCTATTGCCCTCCTCCCTATCATGGATTATTTTGGCCAGCCTTCGGGAGTCAGGAATTAATAAAATAAAACAGGCTAAAAAAAAACAACACATTTTCTTTGATGCCCTGCTTCAGTGCAACTATGCATCACCATGCACCTTAAGACAACTGTTTGGCTTTAAAGGGACAGTCTAGTCAAAATTAAACTCTCGTGATTCAGATAGGGCATGTAGTTTTAAACAACTTTTCTATTTACTTTTATCATCACATTTGCTTTGTTCTCTTGGTATTCTAAGTTGAAAGCTAAACCTAGGTAGACTTATATGCTAATTTCTAAGCCCTTGAAGGCTGCCTCTTATCTGAATGCATTTTACAGTTTTTCACAGCTAGAGGGCGTTGGTTCATTTGTGTCATATGGGTAACATTGTGCTCATGTCGTGGAGTTACTTATGAGAGTGCACTGTTTGGCTAAAATGAAAGTCTGTCTAAATAACTGAAAAACAGGAGTAGTCTGCAGAGGCTTAGATACAAGGTAATCACAGAGGTAAAAAGTATATATATATATATATATAATCATGTTGGTTATGCAAAACTGGGGAATGGGTAATAAAGGGATTATCTAGCTTTTTAAACAAAACATTCTTGAGTAGACCTTCCCTTTATTTACCAACCCTGGCATAGTAATAGAAGAATTAATATTTATTGAGAGTCTGAGTGTCAGTCACTTGGAGCATTAGGGGAGTTCTCCATTGTATATTTATATATTTCTGTTTGTGTGTGTGTTACTGGAGCACAGAATATTTAGGCAGAAATTGTAGAGATTAGAAATCCTCAAGGTTTGTTTTTTTATAGGCCTTTAGTTTAACAGAAATTAATTGTTAATTTTACTAAACAAATAATGTCACTTGGGTGCAAAGTCCAACGGGAGAAACACATATAAATATCAAGCACAACACATAGGATTCCAAACACTTATTTGGAGTTAGGTACAACATTTTTTTTTTGGCCAAATGGTGGTAGGCCCTAGTGCAATGTCAAGGCTTCTTTTTACCGGGGTTTGAAACCTACAGACATATATGCTAGCCTTCAACCAAAAACACTGAAATACAAATACGAGTGTTACTATTAACAGTGGTAATTACACTGACTTTACTAATGAATAACAAAAATGATGTGTCCTCTTAGGTAAAAAGGTTGCCTTTGCCTATGTTACAGTACATAAAAAGGTAAGCCAACGGGGGGAGGGGGGAGCTGAACGGTCGCACATCACAACAGCTCCGGCTGCAATATAAATAAAAAATAGGCTTGACGACCGTTCAAGCCCAAATATTTCATTACTGATAACACTTTGTAAGCTCAGATATCCTACACACCTAAATCTAAACAGAGGAAGGACTGATAGATGGTGTCTCACTGTCCTGGAGTCTATCTTGTTGAGAAGAATCTCTGAGAACGGCCATCTTCTGGCCTACTTGGAAACCAGCGGGCTGAACGAGACCGGCTAACGGCTACCCTACAGCCTTTGACAGAGGTACCTGCTGCCTAATCATACTATGGAAGCTGCAGCATATATTATAGGGGAGATCAGCAACCCTTTGGAGTACTGCCGTGCTAGTTTTGATCACACACTCAAAATGGCGTCCCAACTGGCTGAATCAACGTTTGTGAAGCTCATCCCTGTGGCTGCTTACAATAGTGGTAGCATTCTGGGGCCCCAGTGCTCGCTGCCTACTCGGCATGACATAGGGAATGCTCTGGGAACAGAGCCTACAAAAACAACAACCCAATTAGATGGACCGGACACCGGAGTCGCAAAATCTAAGGCAGAGAACCCAAGTACCCCATGTGCCACCTCCGGAGCATCAAATAGAATAATCTCCACTTTTCAAGCTAAAAACTTGACTGCTGGGATACCTACAGCAAAGCAACGTCCCCGGTCAGTGAGAGAGTTACTTTTGAAGGGGCAATATCTGTTGGGGTTCTGCAGGTGGCTGCGATATCAATCCGGAGTACTCCCTCATTGTGAACAAGCTTGGGAAGAGAGAGACCTGGCCCCCACAGCATTGCTTGGAACATATCGTTCAGGAGGGTTGCAGGAGAGACTGGCGACTCTATGCTCCGTTGCTTGGAGTCAGAATTCGCGGTTGCAAGCGCAATGCAACCATTTGAGACGCTGGAGGGTAATTTTTACATGGAAAGCTGGTGTAAGCTAGTCTTATACGGACTGATAGTAAGACTCTATTGATGTGGTCCTCACTTGATGTTTCAGGTTAATCATATAATGGGTATTTCTTACAAATGTGTTATTTTATACTACCTGAGTTACTGTAGGTAGAAGCTGCTTTTATATATCATATAATATTATATGGAGTGGTGATAGTATTGAAAATGAAAATCCACTGATTTTGAAATAGCAAATGATATCATCTGAGATTATTACTGTGCCAGCTTAGTTTTTGAAGTTTATATGTTTCTACAGTTGTGTGAAGAGTGTTCAAACTGTGCAGATGCTGTTATACAAGATTTGCTAATCTAGTAGATGTGTGCCCTTTTGGAGTTCCCCAAATCCACTATACACTCATGTGTCACATTACACTTTTGCTTGAAGAATATCCAGAGAATTTTTTTAAGGCATATTTGAGCCTATCCCATTCACATACCTATATACCACCCTATATCATATATGTGTTCTCTAGAGATAAGACTTATATATATGTCTATAATGTCTCTAGCAGGACATGTGTGTATATATAGAAACGATTCCTGATAGTGATTGGAGTGTTGCTGGGCTATCAGCGGCCGAGATGGCGCAGCATAGATTCTAAATCTAATTAAATTATAGGAACCTTTATAATATGGAAACTTAAACCTGCCCTAGACTTTATTTGTAAATCTGGACCTTTACTGTATGTTATTTGGCTCTGATCTTGGGTTGAATATGGTACCCACCTGTTTAATATAATGCATCTTACTGTTCTCTGATATATTGACTTGTTTAGCTTTTAATACTTAGCAATGCCCCTAGTTTAACAAGTTTATTTAGGCATTAGTGGTCTGAGGTCTTTATTATACCCTATTGATAATTTGACAGACTATATCTACTGCCCTCGAGACAAGATTTAATGATATAATGTGCACTTATTTCTATTGATATAATAGAAAACTCATAAATACTAGACTACATCCTGTTCTATTACTTCTACCTCCCTGTGACTACAGCCGCTATAATTTTAGCTCCGCCCTCCCTAAGTTTTTGTTTACTGGTTAAACAAAGGAACGTAGATTCCATGGAACTTTTCCCTGTTACTTAGCATATACTTGTTTCATCATAGAGGCCACTGATATTCCCATCCCTATTTTCTACAATATGGATAGTTTTTCTCTCCTCCTCCTTTTTTAAAAAGCACCTTCTAGTGTTTAGAGACCCGAGAGTTGCCTCTTTAGTTTGAGGAGGGCGATCTAATTTACAACTATAAATAAAAATGAGAATGCTATAGGTTCTGAGCGCTAACCGGATATAATACTTGATTGCATTTAAGTATGTGTAACCTAGGGTACATAGTATGATATAATTTAGTATGTACGATCTCTCACTATACTTGGTTACTCTGTAATTGATGTTGTATTTTTATCTACTCATACGCCCAATACGCTGTACTGACATACTAATAACTATAATAACAATAACTAGTATTCTCCCAGTCTGACTCAAAGGGCTTTTTCAGCGCTCGCTCTAGGAAATTAACCAAATCGGCAGCTGAATAGTAATAGTTATTACCCAATTCAATGGTACTCATTGTTTCGACCTCGGAAGGATGAAGGGCTGAGTCGGCCCTGCCATAATTTGAACCTGTGACCTTGGGTCTTTTAAACAGGATTTTTTGTAATCATATTTTACCAACTGAGCTACTGAGTTATTCTATATGTAGCTTGTCTATACTGCACTATATTTTTAGATATTTGCATTTAAATTCCTCAATAAAAAAGATTATTAACAAAATATAGGTAAGCCAGCATTCCTTTACCACCATAAGATAAATAATCTATTGAATCCATGTTAGCCTTAAAGTCACATTAGACATAGATTTCTAGTGATTAACATAAGCAATCTCTTTGGTTCAAAAGGTCAGTTGATTGTGCATAAACAATTTAGGTATATGCTTCATGTGAGTGGTGAGATTTTAGATGGGATTAGATGGATATTGATCACAACATGAGCATAAATAGAAAATGTTTGAATGAGAAGAGGTGTATAGAGAGAAAAGGCGAATCCTTCAACATAAAGTAAAGACCAATTATGTTTGTAATAACACAGAAGAGTAGAAATATATAGTAAAGTGGATTCTAGTGAGTTCAGTGCTTTAAATGAGTGGGATGAACTTATAGATTTTGAGGAAATGTATTAGGTGTAAGTTAAACGTGAGAAAAATCAGTGGATGATTAAAGTTAATGAAAGCCTACAGCAATTTATCCTTATAGAATGAAAGATCATACAAATATTGTAAAACATATATGAAAAACATATTGTATTGTATTTGAATACAAAAAAGTTAAATGGACATAGAGACATTTTTGAAGGCTGTGTTATATATTTTAGTCTCTCCTGTACTTGCTTCCTAAGGTGCTTTTTCTCTATAACTGCCTTGACCTGTGGAAAAGTTCTTCCACCAGCTTTAAAGAAAATGCAATGCAAATAAATTTGACTGAGTTATTATTATTATTAATAATAATAATAATATTATCATCTTTATTTGGAATATGCAATCACATTGCACAGTGCTATACAGAAGTAAAATAAATAAGGACAAAACTGCGATTACAGGACCCTGCTTCCTATTGAGTTTACTTTGTTATCCCCCACTGCAATAAATCTTAGTTCATACTGAGCCCTATCACAATTAAATCAGTTATTTGCGTTTGGGGTTTTGGCAGTTTAAGGGGTTAATAGGTTAATTTGGTTTATTGTGATGTGGGGGGTTTCAGTTTAGGGGTTAATAGGTGTCAGGTTTTTTTCCCTGTTTTGATTGCCATGTGCTGCTGGCAGCTATTTTATTGACCTCTCTTCCTGATTATGGTGCATTGTGGAGGATGCTGCTCATTTCCTGCACTTCCTTGTATGGCCAGACTGGTGTGCATCATCCATGTGAGACAGGATGCAGTCTCAGAATTGTGATGTCATCACTTATTATTTAAAGGGCCTCTGTTCAGTATGCTTTGCCTTTGCGTTGTCTCAGACCTGTTTGTGACCTGTTCCTGTGTATTACCTGGCTGCCTGACGTCCTTCCTGGTTCCTGATCCCTGGCTTGTTCCTGACTCTGCTGTTTTCCTTGTTCCTAATTCCGGTTTCTCTGACTATTCGCTTTGGCTCCTGACTTGGCTCGTCTGACTACCAGCTCTGGTTTTGACTTCTGGATTGTTATTTGACTTGTGGACTTTTTATTATTTTTTGCTATTAATAAAGGTGTGATTATGTTTGCAGTTCTCGTCTCAGTCTGATTCCTGGCACCCTGACATTACGCAAAGGCCATGAATACGGATGGTGCTAATTATCCACCTTTACCTGCCATCATTTCCAGGATGGATGTACAGGATCACCGCTTGGATCAATTTGCACTAGCCCTGCAATCCCTGCTGACTCGCACTGCACATTTGGACGAAAGTGTCCCGCAAGTTATGGCTGCTCCTCTGCCTCAGCGATATGGAGGCGATACTATTCAGTGCAGAGGGTTTTTGAACCAGGTGGGCATTTACTTTGAGATGTTACCTCAGGCGTTTCCCTCTGACAGAGCTAAGGTGGGATTTCTCATCTCGTTACTCTCTGACACATCTCTTGCCTGGGCTAATCCCTTGTGGGAGACTAATAAACCTGTGATTTCAAATTACCCTGAATTTGTGGCCTCCTTTCGAAGGGTATTTGATGTTCCGGCTCACTCCTCCTCTGCTGCTAAACGACTCATGTCCATTCAGCAAGGTACAAGATCTGTTGCTCAATATGCTATTGAGTTCTGTACGCTTGCCGCAGAGGTAGGTTGGAACAATGAAGCCCTTGTTGCCTCCTTCTTTCATGGGCTCTCTGATGCGATTAAAGATGAAGTTGCTGCCAGAGATTTACCAGAGGATCTCGAGGCATTGGTGTCTTTTTTGATCCTAATTGACATTGGACTCAGAGAGAGGTCCTCTTTCAAGGAGCGCTTGCGAAAGCCTCCTGTTTCGTTGTCTCCTACGTGTTCGTTCCCACCCATGCCTCCCTCTCCTCCCATGCCTCCTGGTCCTGAGTCACCAGGTACTGCTGAGCCGATGCAGTTGGGATTCACGCGTCTCTCCGTGGTGGAGAGGGCCTTTAGGAGGAGGAAGGGGCTCTGCCTCTATTGTGGGTTACAGGGCCACCTTTTGAATTCTTGTCCTACACGGCCGGGAAACGCTCACACCTAAGGTACTTTCGAGGGCAGACCTTGGGTGGTTTATCCTCGTCCCCGGAACCGTTTAAGGAGAAACCTTTGGTAACGGTTGTCCTTTCCTGGGTGGACTCCTCCATAGTCACTCAGGCTCTTGTTGACTCCGGTGCTGCGGGCTATTTCGTTGACAGTGCTTTTGTATCAAAGCGCTCCATTCCTATTTTACCTCGGTTCGTTCCGCTTGCTATTGAGGCCATTGATTGCGGGCCCCTTCAGCCCGCACTCGTTACTCACGAAACTGCTCCATTGTCCATGGCTTTTGGGCTCTCCATTTTATAACCCTCCAGTTCCAGGTGATAAACTCTCTGCCTTTTCCGGTTGTTCTGGGTTATCCCTGGCTCCAAAAGCACAATCCCAGTCTCGACTGGCGCAGGTCCGAAATTTTATCGTGGTTCCCGCAATGTATTTCCACTTGTCTTCGGAAACCAGTTAGTCTTGTGCACTTCTTCAGTATCTCAATTGCCAGAGGAGTACCGAGAGCTCCTAGACGATCTACCCTCTAAAGGAACCGCATTTAAATTAATGGGGACAGTTCCAGAATACTCCATTTAAAATACAAATGAGTAACAGGCAGTAATTACCACAATAAAGTATAGTGTGATATAATGTCTTAAGTAGATCAAATTAACATTCATAGACTTCAGGCAGTCCAAGATTAGAAGGGACATAAATAAAACAAAAATTAGGAAAAGCCCCTTTTTAAGAATACACACACATAAAAAATATATAAAAATGTTTTTATCCGGTTCTTGAAATTTGTTGGCAATCTTTCCCCCTA
The DNA here is from genome assembly GCF_027579735.1 of Bombina bombina. Classification (NCBI taxonomy): domain Eukaryota; kingdom Metazoa; phylum Chordata; class Amphibia; order Anura; family Bombinatoridae; genus Bombina; species Bombina bombina. The sequence goes on along the minus strand of NC_069503.1, from coordinate 772,580,506 downwards.
CTGTATTGCATAGCAAATGGAGTGAATAGTAGCTCAACAACCTCACAAAAAAATTGCTAACTAGAAAGGTGGGCTATAGCACGGTGGTAAAAAAATTAACTATCCCGCTGCCAAAGAAGCAAGTGAACCCTTAAAAAGCATTAAATGAATGCAGCACACTTACACAATACGGTACATGTCTTGGGAGTGTGGTGGAGAAAAAATAATATAGTAGGATGGCCAGTGCACGTTATGAAGTGCATAAAATATGCACAAACGTTTTAAGAATCGGCGCTTTCTGAAAAAGTACTACTATTAAAAAATCAATATGAGATAAATGCTCTACAGTAAAAAGAGTTTTAAGGACAAAAATTGATGTAACATGTCAAAAGTACCTGCTAATAGCACAGACGTCCCTGGAAAAGACGACATCTGGATAGCTGCATATGTTGCTACAAAATTTATACATATCTTTCTGCATTAATGGTGCCCTCACAGATGTGCAAGTTACCCATGCCATGGGCACTGGCACAACCCCATACCATGACAGAAGCTGGCTTTTGGACCTGACGCTAATAACAGCTTAGATGGTACTTTTCCTCTTTGGCCCGGAGAACAGGACGGCTGTTTTTTTCTAAAAAGTATTTGAAATGTTGACTCATCGGACTACAAAACATGATTCCACTGTGCTACTGTCCATATCAGATGAGATCGAGTCCAGAGAGGTCGGCGGCGCTTCTGGACAGTGTTGATGTATGACTTCTGCTTTGGATAGTAAAGCCTTAACTTGCATCTGTGGATGCAGCGGTGAATGGTGTTGAATCACAAAGGTTTACCAAAGTATTGCCGAGCCCATGTCAGAATATCCATTACAGACTCATGACTGTTTTTTGAGACAGTGACGTCTAAGGGATCGGAAGTCACGTGCATTCAGAAGTGGTTTTTGGCCTTTCCCTTTATGCACAGAGATTTGACTGGATTCCTTGCATCTTTTAATTATACTGTGCACTCTAGAGGGTGAAATGCCCAAAATCCTACAGATTTGTCTTTTGGAAATGTTGTTTTCAAAGTGTTGGATTATTAACTGACAAATCTGTTGGCAGATTGGCGAGCCTCGACCCATTCTTGCTCTTGAAGGACTAGGTCTTTTTTGGAGGCTCCTTATATACTATGATTACACGAATGCCTCACCTGTTTAATATCACCTTCTTATTTCAACTTGTCACATCGCTATTAGTCATAAATTGCCCCTGTTGGAACGTGTTGCAATCATCAGATTTGAAATGAGTGTATATTTTCAAAAATACATTACATTCACAAAGTAAAACAACAAATATTTTGTTGTTAATGTGTTTTTAATTTATTACAGGGTGAATTGAATTTTCAAATGATTCTTTCTCTTGCAAGGTGTATCCAGTCCACGGATTCATCCTAACTTGTGGGATATTCTCCTTCCCTACAGGAAGTGGCAAATAGAGCACACAGCAGAGCTGTCCATATAGCTCCCCCCTTAGCTCCACCCCCAGTCATTCTGTTAACGCACTAGGTTCTCTCTCAGGGAGGGTAAAGTGAATGTGGTGTTAGAATTGAGAGACTGTTTCATGCTGCTTCACATGGAGGGTCCAGCTGCTGATTGAGGGCCTAGAAGAAGCTTTATTTCCCCAAAACTGATCCCTAAGGGCAGGTAGCAAGGTGCTGTAGTTTGTTAACCGGTTGTTGGCTTTAGTCTGCTCCGGTTTGGGCATTAAGGGGTTAATCGTTCTGAAACTTGCTGTGCAATCTTATTTAAGCCTTAGGTACATACTGTGAAAATTTCAAAAGGATTGGTGCATTTTTCACTGTTTTGTAAAATTGTGTGCTTTTTTTATTTCTTAAAGGCACAGTAACGTTTTTTTCAAATTGTGTTTTTTATTTGATTAAAGTGTTTTCCAAGCTTGCTTGTGTATGCTACTAGTCTGTTAAACATGTCTGACACTAAGGAAAATCCTTGTTCAATGTGTTTAGAAGCCATGGTGGAACCCCCTCTCAGAATGTCTCCCAATTGCACTAATGTGTCTATACACTTTAAAGATC
>NC_069503.1:772398454-772573454 GCF_027579735.1 Bombina bombina | reverse complement strand
CATTGATAGATGCTCTAGTAGCGCCTTGGTCCTTCAATCTGGCTTATGTTTTCCCACCGTTTCCTCTTCTCCCTCGTCTGATCGCCAGAATCAAGCAGGAGAAGGCGTCGGTGATTTTGATAGCGCCTGCGTGGCCACGCAGGACTTGGTATTCAGACCTAGTGGACATGTCATCTGTCCCACCATGGACACTGCCAATGAGGCAGGACCTTCTAATACAAGGTCCGTTCAAGCATCCAAATCTAGTTTCTCTACGTCTGACTGCTTGGAGATTGAACGCTTAATTCTTTCAAAGCGTGGTTTTTCTGAGTCAGTTATAGATACTCTGATCCAGGCTAGAAAGCCTGTCACCAGGAAGGTCTACCATGAGATATGGTGGAAATATCTTTGTTGGTGTGAATCCAAGGGTTACTCATGGAGTAAGATTAGGATTCCCAGGATATTGTCTTTTCTCCAAGACGGTTTGGAGAAAGGATTGTCGGCTAGTTCTTTAAAGGGACAGATATCTGCTCTGTCTATCCTTTTGCACAAGCGTCTGGCAGAGGTACCGGACGTTCAAGCGTTTGCACAGGCTTTAGTCAGAATCAAGCCTGTCTATAAACCTGTGGCTCCGCCATGGAGTCTAAATCTAGTTCTTTCAGTTCTTCAAGGGGTTCTGTTTGAACCTTTACATTCCATAGATATTAAGTTGTTATCTTGGAAAGTTCTGCTCGAAGAGTCTCAGAATTATCTGCCTTACAGTGTGATTCACATTATCTGGTGTTCCACGCAGATAAGGTAGTTTTGCGTACCAAACCTGGTTTTCTTCCTAAAGTTGTTTCTAACAAGAATATTAACCAGGAAATAGTTGCTCCTTCTCTGTGTCCTAACCCATCTTCGAAGAAGGAACGTCTTTTGCATAATCTTGATGTAGTTCGTGCTTTAAAGTTCTATTTACAAGCAACTAAGGATTTCAGACAAACATCTTCTTTTTTTGTTATCTATTCTGGTAAGAGGAGAGGTCAGAAAGCGACTGCTACCTCTCTTTCCTTTTGGCTGAAAAGCATCATCCGTTTGGCCTATGAGACTGCTGGCCAGCAGCCTCCTCAAAGAATTTCTGCTCATTCTACCAGAGCAGTGGCTTCCACATGGGCTTTCAAAAATGAGGCTTCTGTTGAACAGATTTGTAAGGCAGCGACTTGGTCTTCACTGCATACTTTTGCCAAATTTTATAAATTCGATACTTTTGCTTCTTCGGAGGCTATTTTTGGGAGAAAGGTTTTGCAAGCAGTACCTGTCTTGTTCCCTCCCTTCACCCGTGTCCTAAAGCTTTGGTAATGGTATCCCACAAGTAAGGATGAATCCGTGGACTGGATACACCTTGCAAGAGAAAACAGAATTTATGCTTACCTGATAAATTACTTTCTCTTGCGGTGTATCCAGTCCACGGCCCGCCCTGGCAATTAAGTCAGGTAAAAAAATTTTTGTTTAAACTACATTCACCACTGCACCCTATGGTTTCTCCTTTGGCTTCTTAACCTTTGGTCGAATGACTGGGGGGTGGAGCTAGGGGGGGAGCTATATGGACAGCTCTGCTGTGTGCTCTCTTTGCCACTTCCTGTAGGGAAGGAGAATATCCCACAAGTAAGGATGAATCCGTGGACTGGATACACCGCAAGAGAAAGTAATTTATCAGGTAAGCATAAATTCTGTTTTTTGTTCGTTTTTTGCATTTTCAATACTGTCCCAACTTTTTCGGAATTGGGTTGTGTGTGTATATATATATATATATATATATATATATGTGTGTGTGTGTGTACATATGTATTTGCATATTTAGGTTTTGTGCTGCCCTTGGCACTGAAAATTCTGCTGCCCTCCCCCCCCCCCCCCCAAAAAAAAAAAAAAAGAAAGAAAGAAAGAAAAGGTTTAGGCCTTTTTTTTGTTCAGGGAGTAAATGTTCACACACACACACACACACCGTTACAAGCACACACATTTACAGACACACACAGTTATACAATCAGACATGCACAGACGCACACAAATCTATATATTGCTGCAATATATATAAAAATAAAACTAATTCAGATTTCTTTAAACAATACTTTCCCAAACACAATACTGAAAGCCAACAGAACTAAAGGCAATCATAGCTAGCTGAATAAATGAAAGGTTCAGAGCTACCTCTAAACTGTAAGCCCCATGGGCAGCCTCTTATTATACACCCTAGAATGTAAGCTCTGTGGGCAAAATCTCTCATTATATACCTGTATAATAGTTCTAAAATAACTGTAAGCTTCTTACAAATATTGCCACAAAAGTGCTGGCCCCTCTCAATCTGCTGCCCTAGGCAAGTGCCTTGTTTGCCTAGGCCAAAATACACCCCTGGTACATATATATATAGACATTTATATAAGTGCATTGGAGCCCTTTGCAGTTAAGTAGATGAAAACATGTTAAAAGTATATATACAGTGTGTGTGTGTACCAAAATACCATCAGATATATAATTGACTTATGAATAAATAGAATATCTTCTTCTATGTGAAGAACATTGAAATGTGAAATATTCATATTTTCATGCCGGGTTAGCGCACATGAGAATATGCAATCGGGTTTGTGATCCTTTTTTGTTTATCCATTGACTTCTATAGGGGAATAGGTTATCGCGTGTGTGATATTGTAAGTTCGACTTTTTGTGCTTTCAGCTCAAAATACGAGTGCAACCCAACGCGCACAAAAACCTTACTTCTAGCGCAGTTAACACTCAAGCGGGAAAGTTACTTAGCGCTCCCTTTGTAATCTGGCCCTTTATCTCTAACCAACCTAGGTGATCTCCACAACACAAACCCCCCCCCCCCCTACATCTTGTCCGAAAGTCTTGTGGGCAAAGTTTTGAAATTAGCACACATCGGGTTTCGCTTGTGCACAATGTACTTTAACCCCTTAACGACATACGTCGTACAGGGTACGTCTTGCACAAACTGGTCTTTAAAGACCAGCCACGTACCCTGTACGACGTTGGGGATTAAAGCGGTTGGAAGTGATCCTGATCGCTTCCAGTCGCTTTCCGGTTATTGCAGCGATGCCTCGATATCGAGGCATCCTGCAATAACTATTTTTCCCCATCCGATGCAGAGAGAGCTACTCTGCACCGGGCATCGATGGTTGCAATCGGTTGGTGGGTGGGCGGCCATCGATGGCTTTCTGTCTGCAGAGGTGGGCAGGATCATGGGCGGGGTACCCGGGAGCGCGCAAGGACACGCGCGCGTGCACGGGGGGTGGCGGGCGGGCGCGTGCATGGGGAGGGAGCGGGTGGGAACCATTACGCTATGGAACAATTTTTTTAAATTAAGTGGGAGAGAGGGGGAATTAAACATTTTAAAATTAATAATCTAAGTGATCTGGGAGGGGTGGGGGTTTAGTCTTGGGGGGGGAAGCTACGCTACAGAAAAGTGGGGAAAAAAATAAAAAAAAAATATTTTTTTTGTAAACTGGGTACTGGCAGACAGCTGCCAGTACCCTAGATGGCTCCCAATAATGTAGAGGGGGAGGGTTAGAGAGCTGTTTGGGGGGGGGGGATCAGGGAGGTTTGGGGCTAAGGGGGATCCTACACAGCAGCATATGTAAATATGCTTAAAAATAAATAAATAAGATACCTTTTATTTTAGTACTGGCAGACTTTCTGCCAGTACTTAAAGGGACAGTATACACTAATTTTCATATAACTGCATGTAATAGACACTACTATAAAGAATAAGATGCACAGATACTGATATAAAAATCCAGTATAAAACTGTTTAAAAACTTACTTAGAAGCTGTCAGTTTGGCTCTGTTGAAAAGGTAGCTGGAAAGCCCACTGAAAGTGGCAAATAAGACACCCCCCCCTCCCCCTTCTTTTGCATATGAAAAGACCCTTTACACAAACAGGAGCAAGCTGGAGAAGGTAGCTAACGGTATTCACATAAAACTTTGGGGCTTGGTTAGGAGTCTGAAAATCAGAGCAATGTTATTTAAAAATAATCAAAACTATACATTTATTTTTTTTAAAAAACTTTATGGGCTATATAAATAGATCATCTACAAAACATTTATGCAATGAAAAAATGAGTGTATAATGTCCCTTTAAGATGGCGGGGACAATTGTGGGGTAGGGGAGGGAAGAGAGCTGTTTGGGAGGGATAAGGTGGTCTGATGTGTCAGGTGGGAGGCTGATCTCTACACTAAAGCTAAAATTAACCCTGCAAGCTCCCTACAAGCTCCCTAATTACCCCCTTCTGCTAGACATAATACACGTGTGATGTGCAGCGGCATTTAACGGCCTTCTAATTACCAAAAAGCATCGCCAAAGCCATATATGTCTGCTATTTCTGAACAAAGGGGATCCCAGAGAAGCATTTACAACCATTTGTGCCATAATTGCACAAGCTGTTTGTAAATAATTTCAGTGAGAAACCTAAAATTGCAAAAAATGTAATGTTTTTTTTTAATTTCATGCCATTTGGCGGTGAAATGGTGGCATTAAATATACCAAAATGGGCCTAGATCAATACTTGGGGTTGTCTACTACACTACACTAAAGCTAAAATTAACTCTACAAGCCCACAAAATGCTCCCTAATTAACCCCTTCACTGCTGGGCATAATACACGTGTGGTGCGCAGTGGCATTTAGCATCCTTCTAATTACCAAAAAGCAACACCAAAGCCATATAAGTCTGCTATTTCTGAACAAAGGGGATCCCAGAGAAGCATTTACAACCATTTATGCCATAATTGCACAAGTTGTTTGTAAATAATTTCTGTGAGAAACCTAAAGTTTGGGAAAAAATTTGTGAAAAAGTGAACGATTTTTTTTATTTGATCGCATTTGGCGGTGAAATGGTGGCATGAAATATACCATAATGGGCCTAGATCAATACTTTGGTATGTCTTCTAAAAAAAAATATATACATGTCATGGAATATTCAGGGATTCCTGAAAGATATCAGTGTTCCAACGTAACTAGCGCTAATTTTGAAAAAAAGTGGTTTGGAAATAGCAAAGTGCTACTTGTATTTATTGCCCTATAACTTGCAAAAAAAGCAAAGAACATGTTAACATTGGGTTTTTCTAAACTCAGGACAAAATTTAGAAACTATTTAGCATGGTTGTTTTTTGGTGGTTGTAGATGTGTAACAGATTTTGGGGGTCAAAGTTAGAAAAAGTGTGGTTTTTTTTAATTTTTTCCTCATATTTTATAATTTTTTTAATAGTAAATTATAAGATATGATGAAAATAATGGTATCTTTAGAAAGTCCATTTGGTGGCGAGACAAACGGTATATAATATGTGTGGGTACAGTAAATGAGTAAGAGGAAAATTACAGTTAAACACAAACACAGCAGAAATGTAAAAATAGCCCTGGTCCTTAAGGGAAAGAAATTGAAAAATGGCCTTGTCCTTAAGGGGTTAAATTTCTAAAACGAGCGCTAACCCACCTGCATTAAAAGTTTTCAATGAGCGGTGTTTGTGCGCAAATGGAAAAACCAATTTTGCACGCCACTTGTTATCTGACCCTTAACCTCTTAGTGGCCACAGCACTTTTCAATTTTCTGATCGTTTGGGACCAGGGCTATTTTTACATTTCTGTGGTGTTTGTGTTAAGCTATAATTTTCCTCTTAATTACTGTACACACACATATTATATACCGACTTTCTAAAGGTACCATTTTTTTCATCATATCTTGTAATTTACTATAAAACAAAATATAACTTTGACCCCCAAAATCTGTTGCACATCTACAACTACCAAAAAACAACCATGCTAAATAGTTTGTAAATTTTAATCTGAGTTTAGAAATACCCAATGTTTACATGTTCTTTGCTTTTTTTGCAAGTTATAGGGCACTATTTCCAAACGATTTTTTTCAAAATTAGCGAAAGTTAATGTCAGGAATCCCTGAATATCCCTTATGTATATATTTTTTTTAGTAGTCAACCTAAAATATTGATCTAGGCCCATTTTGGTATATTTCTTGCCACCATTTCACTGCCAAATGCGATAAAATAAAATTTTTTACAAACAGCTTGTGCAATTATGGCACAAATGGTTGTAAATGCTTATCTGGGATCCCATTTGTTCAGAAATAGCAGACATATATGGCTTTGGCGTTGCTTTTTGGTAATTAGAAGGCCGTTAAATGCTGCTGCGCACCACAGAAAGTCTGCTAGTACTAAAACAAAACTTTTTTTTAAAGATATATTCTGCCTTGTAGGATCCCCCTTAGCCCCTGATCCCCCCCCCCCCAAACAGCTCTCTAACCCTCTCCCCTCTACCTATTTGCAGCCATCTTGGGTACTGGCAACTTTCTGCCAGTACCCAGTTTGCCATATAATTATCTTTTATTTTTTAAATAAAAATAAAAAACACAATTTTTCTGTAGTGTAGCTGCCCCCCCCCCCTCAATAACCTACCCCCCATCCCCTCCCAGATCCCTTAGATACAATTTTCCCCCTTCCTCAATCACTCCTTCCCTTAACCGTTTGTCTCATAGTGTAGCGTTCCCACCCACTCCCGCCTCCCGTGCCCGCAATAGCTCCCACCCACCAATGATCGGCACCATCACTGGCCGATGCAGAGAGAGCCTAAAAAATGTTATTGCAGGATGCCTCAATAACAAGGCATCACTGCAAAAACATGAAAGCGGCTGGAATCGTTAAGGATTGCTTCCACCGCTTAAAACCCCTGACAACGTACAGGGTACGTCGTTGGTTGTTAAGGGGTTAAAGGAATAGTCTAGTCAAAATTAAACATTTTTGATTCAGATAGAGCTTACAATTTTAAGCAACTTTCTAATTTATTCCTATTATCATTTTTTCTTTGTTCTCTTAGTATCTTTATTTGAAAAAGCAGGAATGTAAGCATAGCAGCTGACCCATTTTTTGTTCAGCACCTGGGTAAAGCTTATTGATTAGTGTCTAAATGTAGCCACTAATCAGCAAGCGCTACCCAGGTTCTGAACCAAAAATGGGCCGGCTCCTAAGCTTACATTCTAATAAAGATACCAAGAGAACTAAGAAAAATTGATAATAGGAGTAAATTAGAAAGTAGCTTAAAATTGCATGCTCTATCTGAATCATGAAAGTTTAATTTTGACTAGACTATCCATTTAATATTTTGCTTTGTACATTAAATGAATCTTCACAAAATCATACATGTATTTTAGTGTACTGGAGAATTCGGCATTATGTTTTGATAAATTTATTTCACAGCTTTTAGAGTATAGGAGTACTGATGCAAGCAACACTTTTCAATTGCTCGTGCACAAATGCAAGGGTCTGTAAATGCTCATTTGCCCACTGGTTGCAGAGATATACTGATGTGTGGGGGATATGAGGGGGATTAAGTCTTGTGTGACGTTATTGTGCACTTATCGCTATTATTGTTATATATTAAGACATTACTGTTTCCGTATAACAAAATAATACACAATGATCATTAAGATACTGGGGAAACCTGCAGTTGAAACAAAAAATATTTGTGTTATTTTATAGTGTAATTAGCCTAAAGTGTTTCCAAGGCTATTACAGCACTAGATGTTGTTGCACCTGGAGAGGGAGACGTATGTTTTACATCTGTGACTACTGGTTTTCATTCATATTTTCATACATTTCTTATGATCTTTTATGTGATTTGTTTATGATTCCATAAAATCATTCAATTAGCCGAGCACAGATCATTTCTTCATATAATGAAAAATAAAATATCTTCTGAAGCGGAATAGCACACGTATTCTTTACATTTGGTATAATAATTTCTTATTAATGTCATTTAGTAAAATCTATAGTTAGAAATATATAATGTATTGCTTTATTGACCTGCAGAATGCACTAGCTGTTTTCATACTTGCCTATAACTATATGCTATGCCTTTATATACTACACTTCATTTATACTGTAGGGATCAATAATACCAATAATCACTTCATGTATTTATGCATATGTGTGTATAAACAGTGTGTATATATATATATTAGACCTACTGTCCCTGACAATTAAAGTACATATGAAATATCTTTCTGTATCCTTTCTCACCTTTTCACTGACTATAAATGAAAGCCCGACAGTACCTGGAGTGCAAGGACAGTGCAGGGTCCACACTGGTTGTGGAGCTGTAGCAATTGGACCTTGTGACCAAGATTAATGAATCTCAGATGGATTTTAATTAGCACAGCTGGAGTCATCAATTATCTGCAGAACACAAATATTGTTATATTTGGGAAATTCTTGATTTATTTTATTCCTTTGGCCAGCAGATTTAGATGAATGAGATCTCATCATAAGCATTCAGAGAGAAAAAAACAGCTTGAGGCTATGGTTTATTATTTAGGACACAATCAGCAAGAGTAAGCGCCGCTGAACAAAAGGCTGTATACTGGACTCAGCATTAATTTGGAAAATTTGCTGATATGTGTGGTCATGTACAAATCGTCAGAAACATTAGGACATCTCATACAATATACAGAGCACTATGTCAGGCAAGGAAAAAGCAACTGTTATTGTCCAGTAGATGATCTATAACATAATGTCATTGTATGTGCGCATACAGCACATAACAGCCACATTTTATATGACACCCAGTGTGATCTTGTTATTCTTGTAGTGATTTTCTCTATAAACCATGGTATATTTAAGAAATAACAAATGAAAGGGAAGAGGAAGGCAGTGACATTTTATTGGATAAAACAACACTTTTGATATCTGCTTAAGAAAATATTTGCAAGTATCAAAAATATATGATGCCCCCCCCCCAATGAGAAAATCTAACTGACAAATAACTTGTTCTCTTTTGTTAGACCATGTTATTTCTTTACAATGTATGCATTTAACCCTGAAGGGGGGGTTGAATAAAGAGCTTAAGTTAAACACATTGGAGCTCCTAAGAAGCACCCAAATGATGAGCTGTATACATGTAGCCACCAATCACTTTCTGTGGCTTGAGTTGCAATGTGTGGCTCCAAGTTGAACTTTAGCTATACATTTATCACCTTTGCTGAGGTTAGACATATAGATAGAATGGGGCATAAATACAAAAAGTCATGTTCTTACAAATGAGAGCATTTTATATTTGCATTAGAATATCTCTTTAAATATATTCTGAAAAGTGGGGCTTTATGTGATGGTCACACATGGGGTAAAACATTTTTTTAGCTGCACTTGGGATTTTTGAGGAACCTTAAAAGCAAAAGAAGTAAATACCATCAGCCACTCTAGTAAAACATGTATATTGTATTAAAAGATTTTCTTCTATACAAATATATTTATTTCCTTGCAATGATTGCAGTCTGCACACAGTTTGTCTGTTATGGCATGTATCATTAATTAGTAGAATTGTGGAGAGAAAAATTCTTCAGAATGATGTCTTGTAATCACATTTGGCCAACATTTTATCCCTTTCACACATTGAGTACCAGTAACTGATGCTATCTATTAATACATTTCTTCTGCTCATTGGCTTCAAGCAAAATCATTTAAACTCAAATGAACAGCTGGGTAAATCAGTTCTTGCATATTTTAAGAGTTTACTTTTGCTCTGCATTGAATATGAGTAAGATATAGTTAAGAGGTAATGTTGACATAATTCTGTTTTTACTCATCGTATCTCTAGAAGATATGAATAATGAACAAAATGTGTAGATATAAAACTATTTAAAACATCACAATCCACCCTGATATATGTTGGAACTTTAGTAACAACAATCATAACCTAAAACTCTGCAAATCTGTACGACAAAAAAAATCATATTTACATACTTTGTGCGCAAAGAAATCATGTTGACTTACAATTTGCATAAATAGTTTAATTCCTTTAAAGGATCTGTGTTATTTGCATGAAGGATGCCATTACTTCTGAGGGCAGTTGGAAATTCTTATTTTATGGTGTATATATATATATATATTTATATTTATATATATATATATATATATATATATATATATATATATATATATAGTGTTTTCAGGAAATCTTGACAGCCGGGTGGCATTGTAAAGTAGCCGGGTGGGGGCAGTGTAATACTTTCTATTATATATATATATATATACAGTCGTATGCAAAAATTTAGGCACCCCTAACAATTTCCATGATTTTAATTTTAAATAATTGGGTGTTTGGATCAGCAATTTCATTTTGATCTATCAAATAACTGAAGGACACAGTAATATTTCAATAGTGAAATGAGGTTTATTGGATTAACAGAAAACGTGCAATATGCATCAAAACAAAATTAGACAGGTGCATACATTTGGGCACCCTTGTCATTTTGTTGATTTGAATACCTTTAACTACCTAGCACTGATTAATTGGAACACACAATTAGTTTGGTGAGCCCATTAAGCCTTGAACTTCAAAGACAGGTGCATCCAATCATGAGAAAAGGTATTTAAGGTGGCGAATTGCAAGTTGTTCTCTTTGACTCTCCTCTGAAGAGTGGCAACATGCGGTCCTCAAAACAACTCTCAAATGACCTGAAAACAAATATTGTTCAATATTATGGTTTAGGGAAAGGCTACAAAAATCTATTGCAGAGATTTAAGCTGTCAGTGTCCACTGTGAGGAACATAGTGAATAAATGGAAGACCACAGGCACAGTTCTTGTTAAGGCCAGAAGTAAAATATCGGAAAGGCAAAGGATGGTGAGAATGGTCAAAAACAGCCCACAGACCACCTCCAAAGACCTACAACATCATCTTGCTGCAGATGGTGTCACTGTTCATCGTTCAACAATTCAGCGTATGTGAGAGTGATGCGGAAGAAGCCTTCTCTGCACACACGCCACAAACAGTCGCTTGAGGTATGCAAATTCACATTTGGACAAGCCAGCTTCATTTTGGAAGAAAGTGCTGTGGACTGATGAGACAAAGATTGAGTTATTTGGTCATAACAAGGGACGTTATGCATGGCGGCAAAATAACACAGCGTTCCAAGACAAACACTTGCTAGCCTCAGTAAAATTTGGTGGATGTTTCATCATACTGTGGGGCTGTGTGGCCAGTGCTGGTACTGGGAATCTTGTAAAAGTCAAGAGTCGCATGGATTCCACTCAATATCAGCAGATACTTGAGAATAATGTTGAGGAATCAGTCACAAAGTTGAAGTTACGCCGGAGCTGGATATTTCAACAAGACAACGACCCAAAACACTACTCAAAATCTACGCTGGCATTTATGTAGAGGAACAAGTACAATGTTCTGGAATGGCCATCCCAGTCCCCAGACCTGAATATCATTGAAAACCTGTGGGGTGATTTGAAGCGGGCTGTCCATGCTCTGCAACCATCAAACCTAACTGAACTGGAGATGTTTTGCAAGGAGGAATGGTCCAAAATCCCTTCATCCAGAATCCAGACACTCATTACAGGCTATAGGAAGCATCTAGAGGCTGTTATTTCTGCTAAAGGAGGCGCTACTAAATATTGATGCAATATTTCTGTTGGGGTGCCCAAATGTATGCACCTGTCTAATTTCGTTTGGATGCATATTGCATATTTTGTGTTAATCCAATAAACCTCATTTACTACTGAAATATTACTGTGTCCTTCAGTTATTTGATAGATCAAAATGAAATTGCTGATCCAAACACCCAATTATTTCTAAATGAAATCATGGAAATTGTCAGGGGTGCCTAAACTTTTGCACATCAAGCAGCTACGCATTAAAGAGATATTAGACAGCATTGTGCAACTTGAGTAGAATAGTTACTACTCACTATGTTATTGTTTTTCCTCATGTACCTGCAGCTCTCTTTAATGCCAATCTCTTATTTTAACCCATTAAAGAAGATAGTTGGTTAAGCTCTGGGCTCCTCCATCTTTGTTGCATCCTTTGACTTTTTGCCGGCTTTTTGAAAACTGTAACTTATACTTTTGTTTAACTTGCACAATAAAAAGAGAAGTGTTACATCATTGTTTGCAGAATTTTTTTTTTTTTTGGGGGGGGGTTTGTGCACAATAAAAAAATTAAAAAAATATATATAAAAGCAAACAAACAAAATTAATAGAGAAATTCAGCAAAAATGTAGATCTCCCCTCCCCCAGTATCACTGATCTGTGAATGTGCACAACTTCACTCACTTGTTACACTAATATTTAAACTTCAAGATGGCGGCGCTCTGTGTGAAGACACAGAACTTAACTAACCAGCACATATGAAGGTTTAAAATAAGACAATATCTGCAGGCACAAGAGGAAAAACAATATCATGGTAAATGGTAACCATGCTACTATAATTGTACCCAGAAGTTTAGTGTCCCTTTAAGTACCAAGATCAGCTTGTTATTTGAGTGGATTGAGAGAAAAGTTTGACCAGATTTCTTTGGAAGAATAACAAGCTTGCCAGGTGCTGTTTTTTGTGTGTGTATAGACTTTGTACCAGAGTGCAGACTGCAGTATGCAGAGATAAATTCTGGCCTAGATTAACTTCTTGGCGAACGAGGACGTGTCAGGCACGTCCTACAAAAAAATATGCTTAAGGACCAAGGACAAAGGTGATCGCTTTCAGCCACTTTCAAGGTATTGCAGTGATGCCTCGATAATGAGGCATCACTAAAAAAAAATTTTTTACCCCCTCTCTGCATCGGCCAGCGATGGTGCCGATCGTGGTGGGTGGGACCCATTGCAGGGAGACTGGTGGGCGGCCAATCGCTGGGGGAGCATTACACTATGGAACATTAAAATTGTAATTGATGGAGGGAGGGGGGTAGTATATTTTATCCAAGCAATCTGGTGGGGGGTGGGGGGTAGGGGGTAGGTTAGGGAGGGGGGGCAGCTACACTATAGAAAAATTTGGTTTAATAAAAAAAAAAAGCTTATAATATGGCAAACTGGGTACTGGCAGACAGCTGCCAGTACCCAAGATGGGTGCAAATAGGTAGCGGGGGGGAGGGTTAGAGAGCTGTTTGGAGGGGATCAGGGAGGTCGGGGGCTAAGGGGGATCCATCACTGCTGAATATATATTTAAAAAAAAAGCCTTTTATTTTAGTACTTGCAGACTTTCTGCCAGTACTTAAGATGGCGGGGACAATTGTGGAGTGAGGGAGGTAAGAAAGCTGTTTGGGAAGGATCACTGGGTGGGATTTGTCAGGTGGGAGGCTGATCTCTACACTAAAGCTAAAATTAACCCTACAAGCTACCTAATTAACCCCTTCACTGCTGGGCATAATACAAGTGTGGTGCACAGCGGCATTTAGCGGCCTTCTAATTACCAAAAAGCAATACCAAAGCTATATATGTCTGCTATTTCTGAACAAAGGGGATCCCAGAGAAGCAATTGCACAAGCTGTTTATAAATAATTTCAGTGAGAAACCTAAAGTTTGGGAAAAAGTTAACGATTTTTTTTATTTGATCGCATTTGGTGGTGAAATGGTGGCATGAAATATATATATCAAAATGGCCCTAGATTAATACTTTGGGTTGTCTACTACACTACACTAAAGCTAAAATTAACCCTACAAGCTCCCTAATTAACCCCTTCACTGCTGGGCATAATACACGTGTGGTGCGCAGCGGCATTTAGCGGCCTTCTAGTTAGCAAAAAGCAATGCCAAAGCCATATACTGTATGTCTGCTATTTCTGAACAAAGGGGATCCCAGAGAAACATTTACAACCATTTGTGCCATAATTGCACAAGCTGTTTGTAAATAATTTCATTGAGAAACTTAAAGTTTGTGAAAAAGTTTGGGAAAAAGTGAATAATTTTTTTTATTTGATCGCATTTGGCGGTGAAATGGTGGCATGCAATATATCAAAATGGGCCTAGATCAATACTTTGGGTTGTCTAAAAAAATATATATGCATGTCAAGGGATATTCAGGATTCCTGACAGATATCAGTGTTCCAATGTAACTATTGCTAATTTTGAGATAAAAAATGGTTTGGAAATAGCAAAGTGCTATTTGTATTTATTGCCCTATAACTTGCAAAGAACATGTAAATATTGGGTATTTCTAAACTCAGGACAAAATTTAGAAACTATTTAGCATGGGTGTTTTTTTGGTGGTTGTAGATATGTAACAGATTTTGGGGGTCAAAGTTAGAAAAAGTGTGTTTTTTCCATTTTATAATTTTTTTATAGTAAATTATAAGATATGATGAAAATAATGGTATCTTTAGAAAGTCCATTTAATGGCGAGAAAAACGGTATATAATATGTGTGGGTACAATAAATAAGTAAGAGGAAAATTACAGCTAAACACAAACACCACAGAAATTTAAAAATAGCCCTGGTCTCAAACGGTCAACAAATGGAAAAGTGGTCTGGTCACGAAGGAGTTAATTGAAAAAGTTTGCCAATGCTTTCCATGTGCCGTATCATAAAGCTGTTCCATTTTTGTCAAGTAGGGGTTGGACCTTGAATGATAAAGTGAAGCTGTATTCTTATCACTGAATTGCTATCATCACTGAATGGTATGACGACACTTAAAAACTACGTTTAACTATATTGGAAATTAGATTTTTTTTCTTTTCCTGCCATAAGCAAATAATTATTTTCTCATACTTTTTTTTTTAGTTCTAAAATATAAAGAAATAAAAATGCAATCTCTTTCCCTCTTGCAAATTATCATAAATATTGTAGAAGCTGATTTTTCTTCCATCATTAGCATATCATGCTGCGACCTCCACTACAATGTACCATTAACAAAGCAGCCTTCCTGTAATTAATGTAAATAATATGGAACTGTAGCACAAGTAACCCAGTCAGGCTTGGCAAAAGGCATTTGTCATAACGCATCATGCAAGGAGTTCGGCCTAGTTTTAAATTAAACTTCATAGGTTTTTTTTTAGTAACATTTAAGCTATAAATTTTGATGAAACATGCACCTATGCAAGAGAAGAAGAAACCAATTTATTAACCAAAATTTAATTTGTATTATTTACTGTGCTTTCCGCTGCACAGGACAATTAGTATCTTTTGTTGAAAAAGCTTGTTTAAGAATGGAAACTAAGGGGGGGGGGGTGGCGATACACATTTACCAGGTTTTAATTTGTTTAATAGTAGTTGCACTTTGTATAGACTTTTAAAGAAAAGCCTTACTGTTGCTAGCTTGTACTTTTAGGGCAGTAGACAAATGTACAGATAACCAATCATTGCTTTGAAATATATTTTGTAAATTCATTAAATAGAAAAAATAGCATTTAGTTTATATTCAACAAGGTGGTTATCTATTGGTGGCCATCTATTGTTTTGCAATAAATATCTCTCTGTCTATATACATATAAATATATTATTTCTTCTTTGTTTCAGGATATCTAATGCATTTTATTCTAGCTCCTGTTTACTTCCTTTTGCCCTTTGACTTTACAACACATAGAACACTGTAAATTTTTCATGAAGTGGTCTCAGTCTGTAAAACAGCAAACAGAAATAATGTTTTAAACGCAATCATTGTCAAGCCTGAACAATGTAATTTATCAAGAGAGCATTTTTGTACTATATAATAAGTTTCATATATTAATACAATTTTTCATCCTATGTCAGGCGTCTGATTTATGAATAGCCTGTGATCTAAGGTGATCACTGAATTATAATTCAAGTAATAAGAAGCCTGGAATAAGACACTGCTACCCAGCATTAGCTTACATGCCACCAAGCCAATTTACTAAACAACCGTGGGCTAAATGATACCGTTTTTCTAATTCAAAGAAGGCACTTGTTAATTAGATTGAGGCTAAAGCTCTCATTATTTTGAAATGATTTAAGAACGAGTAAAGATCTTACAGCCTATGCTATTGCAGTCTTAACAGTGCTCTGCTTACTGTGTCATAAAAAGAATGTGTAAGATGGATAGCTTTTGTTGATTTAAACCAATTATAGAATTTATTTTATACGAGTAATTTTCATTCATAGGCACATCCTATGTTAATATATTAAATATTCTGGCGAGTTATGAACGTCCTTATTCATTTTAGCCATAGATATTTTTAATTTTGCCATTTCCTTTCCGTTTTTAACATTGTATTAACTGAATAGAATTAGCAAATGAAAACAAAAGCTAATTATTAAATTCTATTTCTCTTGGTTAAATTCAGTAACATTTTTCAATACCTTAAAGTTTGTCTCATTATAATTATGGATGCGCCTCTGCTATTGTGTGATGTTTGGTTCTCATATAACTAAATATGTAGAGGCTCACAACTGACTATAAAAGAATATTATTTATGATAGTTCTTTGTGTCTGATTTCAAATCTGAAAGTAGGAGATCAGTATAAATATTATTGTTTTCATATAGAGGCCTATTTATCAAGCCGTCAACCACAAATACGCTGGAATTCCGCAGCGTAATTGTGGCAAGCTTGATTCCACTTAGTTATCAAAGCCTACAGACCGGCAACAGTTGAAATTTGTGACGTAACATACTATCCGCCGTTCTCAATCCGAAACAGATCGATGCTTACGTCATTACAGATGTTCCGAATACAAATTCGGCACTATCTGACACCTTTTGCAAGTTAACAAATTTCTAACAGGTACGCTCGCCACTATTCCGGCCCAGCGTACCTGGTTTTCAATCTGCCACCCTGGAGGCCGCGGATGCCATAAGAATCAATGGGAGTCTGAAAACAGCGAAAGCTTATGTTCGATGCTGCCAGATATCCCACTGATTTCTATGGTAGAATAAAAATTATGTTTACACCTAACACCCTAACATAAGCCCCGAGTCTAAACACCCCTAATCTGCCGTTCTGACATCGCCGCCACCTACATAAAGTTAATAACACCTATCCTGCCTCTCCCCAACCCCGCCGCAACTGTAATAAAATTATTAACCCCTAAACCCCTGGCCTCCAACATCACTATCAGTAACTAAACCTATTAACCCCTAAACCGCCAGCCCCCTACATCGCCATAAACTAAATTAAGCTATTAACCCCCTAAACCTAACAACCCGCCAATTTTACATTAGAATGACCTCATCCCTATCTTATAATAAATTAAAACTTAACTTTAGAATTAAAATAAACTATATTAAACTATTAATTAACCTACCCTATTATAATAAAAGTACATTAAACTACCAATTAAATTAACTATATTACATATTTTAAAAACCTAACCCTTTTGCTGGGCATTGCCCCAAAGAAATCAGCTCTTTTACCTGAAAAAAAAATACAAACACCCCCCCAACAGTTAAACCCACCACCCACACAACCAAACTCCCCAAATAAAAACCCTATCTAAAAAACCTAAGCTCCCTAATGCCATGAAAAGGGCATTTGTATGGGCATTTAGCTCTTTTACTGTCCAAAGTCCCTACTCTAAAAATAAAACCCACCCAACAAACTCTTTAAAAAAAAACAACACTAACCCCCGACGATCCACTTACAGTTTTCGAAGACTGGACATCCATCCTCATCCAAGCGGCAGAAGTCCTCTTCGAAGCCGGCAGAAGTCTTCATCCAGATGGCATCTTCTATCTTCATCCATCCGGCACGGAGCAGATCCATCTTCGACATCCGGCGCAGAGCATCCTCTTCTTCTGATGATCAATTTAGAATGAAGTTTCCCTTTAAGGTACGTCATCTAAGATGGCGTCCCTTACATTCCGATTGGCTGAAAGAATTCTATCAGCCAATAGGAATTAAAGGGCAATCAGCCAAAATGATTGAGCTTGCATTCTATTGGCTGATTGGAATAGCCATTGGGCCTTTGGCTTTTTTATTTTAATAGGGCTATTAGATTAGGTGTAATTCTTTTTTATTTTTGATACTGTGGTTTGTTTGTTTTTTATTTTTTGTAACTTAGTGGGGGTTTTTTTTTAACTTAGTGTTTATTTTTTGTAATTTAATATTGGACTGGTCACTTTTTGTTAAGTTATTCTATATAAAGAGACCCAGGGACAGGCTATATATATAATCTGTGACGAATACCCTGGCTACCCCGAATGGGTAGCTCCGCCAAACGGATCCTGCTTCCTCCCTGCCGTCTGCAGCTATGTAGCTGGCAGGTGACCACAGCCTGTAGCCACCCCTGATGCACCAGTACTCAAGGTTCCACCCTGTGGCAGACTCCAGCTACCCAGACTGGGTAGCTCTGCCTGAGGGTCCTTCCTCTGCCTGGAACAGGCTGCTATGTAGCCCAGGAAAGTGATTCTAGCAGGAGCCCACCTAGACAGACTAGCATTCAGGGGATAATAGAACTGCCTTTATAGGGACAAACACACATCTTTTATACACACACACATCTTGATAAAACAGGGAGACAATGCCACAGTTTTCGCGCCATTCCCGCCCCTCCAGACTGACCTGCGCCTCCATAGCAACCATAGTCCCACAGAATCCCAGGACACAGTGGTGACAGTTTTGGGGTGATCCCGGGGGAGCGGCGGCCTGGAGCGACCAGGGGTAAAGTTAGCAGGTGTACTGCTGTCCTGTGGCCGACCAGGAGTTCCAGGAGCCCGGACAGCCTGAGAGGGGTTAGGCGGGTGTCTGTGGTGCCGCGACCGACTGGGAGTTCCAGGAGCCCGGCCAGCCTAGGAGGGTTTTCCTGGTCATGCACCAGCTTTTCACAAGACAAGCAAACCAAAGCTTCCAGGGATTGTGGTTGCTCTGAAGAGCCCAAAACCACTGAGAAACAACAGGGGTGAGGTTGTAGGGGGGTAGCCTCCAGTTCTGCAGACCCGGCTAGACCCTTAATGGGTCGGCCTGGGGCTGTCCAACATGGCCCTCCCCTTCTCGGTTGCTGGGAGAGGTTATCCCATCTCTCCTGAGTTTGGGGCATCCTGGGGGGTTCCTGCTGGCATTTATACCCTGCGCCCTGGGCGCAGGGATAGTCGCATAAGGCAAAGTCCTAAACAAGTTTGCTAAGGCCAGCTCCCAAACAATTGCTGTCCCACAAGTTCCAGTGTCCTTATTTCCATGGCCACACTGCCTCTCTCTGTGACACTCTGTTTAGTACCGGCTGACCCACCCACAAACAAAGCTAGTGCCGGTTTCCTGGCTGTATCCCCACCCCAGACTGTAGGTTGAGGTTGCGTCTTGGTGGGGCAGGCAAGACTCGGGTGCCCAAATTGGTGGCACCAAATGCAATGGCGGGTATCCAACAAAGTCATTGCTGGTTTCCCCGCTGTTGGTGGAAGTTGCTCCTTGGTGGGGCAGGCAAAACTCGGGTGCCCAAACTTGTGGCACCAACTGCATGAGCGGGTACCCCCCTGGCCGGCCCCCTGTGAGAAATACTCCGGGACAAGAAAAGGATAGAGACCCTGTCAAGCTTCTGAGGGGAGAGACGATCTGTCTCTTCTCCCGAGAAGAAGATCTACCACTGGGGAGGGAGGTCTGCAACCTCCGCTCCATGGGAAACTGCTCTGCTGCTGGGGAGAGAGACCGACTGTCTCCTCTCCCAGGAAGGGGTTCTGCTAACAGGGAGGGAAGACTACTACCTTTGCTCCCAGGGGACTGTCTCCTCTCCCTGCTTCTGGCTCTGCCGCTGGGGAGAGAGACCGACTGTCTCCTCTCCCAGGAAGGGGTTCTGTGTAAGGGGAGGTAGGACGACTACCTCCGCTCCCAGGGGATGGCTCTGCCACTGGGGAGAGGGACCAACTGTCTCCTCTCCCTGTACCTGAATTATTGGGTTTTCATTATTCAACAGTTTCAGCCGGAATTGCTATCTTAACGCTTCCGGTTTCCAGAACACAATTATCCCGGTGATCCGACAAGGTGTCAGACCTTGTCGGATCACCGACAAGTGAAGTGTTAAAGCTGTTTGATGTGTGTTAAATTTGTATTTGAGAAGAAACAGTATCGTTAGCAATACGTGTCTTCAGTTCAGATAATAAAACTGTTCCGTTTTTTTGCACAAACATAAAGCAGTTTCTTTTTAGAATTTAAAGTAACAGTAACGTTATTTTTTCTATATAAAATTTTAGAAATTTTTTTTTCCATTTTTCTTATTTATAATTTAGACTCTGTTATCGATTACAGATATCTAATATCCTTTTTGTTTAAATTCTTATATAGTCCGCCAGTCCTTGTTTGTTCCTCATGTGTTGAAGAACACAATTTTAAGTTTTTTTGAGCCAATATTGTTTGAGTTTATTTTTGACAATGTTCAAAACATTCCGCAATTTTCTCCTCAGTGGTCCCTAAAATTGTTTTATTATTAATAGTGCTTTTCCTCCCAATTCCCTTGCTAAAGGAAGAGCACAAGAGGAAATGTTAAAAAGTCAGTGTGTATGGTTTCTCTCTCAACTGTATCTATTCCGAACTTCCTTCCTTCTCATAGGTTTGAAGAAGAGGATATTTCGGTATCTCCTGAGGGTAAGAACTCAGAATCAGACAGTGTAATCCCTTCCTCTGATGCTGGAGTGTTATTCTTCAGTTTTAAGCTAGAGCACCTCCGTTTTCTACTTAAGGAGGTTTTACCTACCCTGGACGACTCTGATACTACGGTCATAGTCAATCCTAAACAAGTTTTTTAATGTGCCCTTCATGGCAGAAGTATCCTTGTACTTGATAGGGCTACAGTGATTATTATTAGGAATGAGAGAGACTGGGTATCCCTTTTTTTTCCATTCCCTATAATTATAAGATGTTTCTTTTAGCATACACTATCAAGAAATTTTGGCAGACGGTACTCACTGAGGCAATTTCCACGCTAGCCAAGAAATCTACTATAGGATAGTTGTTCCTTTTGGATCCTATGGATAAGAAGTTAGAGGGGTTGTTCATGGTTTACACTGACTCCATGCCATTAGTATTGCTTCTGTCATTAGTGCGGCAGCATACTGGTTTGATGCCTTGTCTGATTTTATTCTGACAGACACTCCCCTCAATGAAATAAAGGATAGGATAAAGGCTCTTAATTTGAACAACTCCTTTATCATGGATACTTCCCTTCAGGTTATTAAACCGGGAGCTAAGGTTTCCGGTGTTGCCGTACTGGCCCGCAGAGTTTTATAGTTAAAATCTTGGTCTGCGAATGTGTCATCTAAGTCTAAACTTTTGGCGATTCCTTACAAGGGAAAGCCCTTGTTTGGGCCGGGTTTGACGGAAATAATTTCTGACATTTCCTCCCTTAGGATAAGAGAAATAAATATAAGGGACATCAGAGTAATTTTCGTTCCTTTCGAAATTTCAAGGGACTCCTATTTCCAAGCAGGAGCAGTCCAAGCCTTCCTCGAGGTCCAATTAATCTTGGAACAAGGGAAAACAATCTAAAAAACAGCATGAAGGGCTTGCCCCCAATCCAGGACCGGATCTTGTGGGGGCAGTCGTTTCTTCTTCACTCAGGCTTGGATTCAGGATCCCTGGGCGGTGGACATAGTGTCCCAGGGATACAAACTAGAGTTCAAGAATTTTCCTCCCAGGGGCAGGTTTCTGCTTTCAAGATTATCTATAAACCAGACTAAAAGAGAGGCGTTCTTACACTGTGTTCGGGACCTTTCTGACTTGGGAGTGTTAGTTCCTGTTCTGATGCAGGAATGGGGTCTGGGGTTCTATTCCAATCTGTTTGTGGTTCCCAAAAAGGAGGGAACCTTCACACCAATTTTAGATCTCAAGAGTCTAAACAAATTCCTCAAACTGTTGTCCTTCAAGATGGAATCTATTCGTTCCATCCTTTATTTGATCCAGAGGGTCAATTTATGACCACGGTGGATTTAAAGGACGAATACTTGCATGTTTCCATCACAAGGACCATCACAAGTTTATAAGTTTTGCTTTTCTAGACAAACTCTTCAGTTTGTGGCTCTTCCATTTGGCCTGGCCACAGCTTCAAGAAGCTTCTCATAGGTTTTGGGACCCTGACTGGCGGTGCTCCTTTGCGGGACATTGCAGTGGCACCTTATGTGGATGACATTCTGGTTCAGGCGCCTACTTTTCGACAAGTAAGATCACTCACGGAAACATTGTTATCTTTCCTGTGGTCTCTCGGATGGAAGGTGAATTTGGGAAAGAGTTCCTTAGTTCCAACTACAAGGGTAGATTTCTTGGGAACCATAATAGTTTCCTCATCAATGTAAATTTTTCTGACAGAAGTCAGGGAATCAAAGATTTTTGATTCTACCTAGTACTTCAGTTCTCTCCTCAGCCATCAGTGGCTCAGTGCATGAAGGTAATGGGCTGATGGTAGCGGCAATGGGCATCATCCCGGTCGTCTGTTTCAACCTCAGACCTTTGCAGTTCAGCATGCTCAGGCAGTGGAACTGAGATTATGCGGATCCATCTCCACGATTACAGCTGGAGAAGGAGACAAGGGATTCTCTACTTTGGTGTTTGTCTCAGGATCATCTCTCCCTGGGAACCTGCTTTTGCGGACCTTCCTGGGTGATTGTGACAACAGATGTCAGACTTCTGGGATGGGAGCAATCTGGAGCTCTCTATAGACTCAGGGAACATGGACTCTGTCGAGTTAGTTCTACCTATACACATTCTGGAACTGAGAGCAATTTTCAATGCTCTCCTGGCCTGGCCTCAGTTAACTTCGGCCCGGTTCATCAGGTTCCAGTCAGACAATATAACGTCAAGGGTTTACATCAACCGTCAGGGAGGAACTCAGAGTTCTTTGACCATGACAGAGGTAGCCTAGATCATTCAGTGGGCGGAGACCCACAATTGCTGTCTGTAGGTGATCCACATTCCAGGAGTGAACCTCTGGGAAGTGGACTTCCTGAGCAGTCAGACCTTTCACTTGGGGACTCCACACGGAAGTGTTTTCCAGCCTGATTCTCAAAGGTGGTCAGTTGGAATTGGATCTCATGACATCTCAGCAGAATGCCAAGCTTCCGAGGTACGGGTCGAGGTCAAGGGACCCTCAGGCTGTACTGATAGATGCTCTGGTGGTACCTTGGAATTTCAGTCTTGCATACCTATTTCCTCTGTTTGCTTTTCTTCCTCGAGTCTCTACTCTTCTACCTTGAGTCATTGCTCAAATCAAGCAGAAGAGGGCGTCGGTGATCATTATTGCACCGACGTGGCCTCGCGGGATTTGTATGCAGACCTGGTGGACATGTCATCTCTTCCACCTTGTAGACTTCCTTTGAGGAAGGACCTTCTACTTCAAGGACCCTTCTTTCATCCAAATCTAGTTTCTTTGAAGCTGACTGTTTGGAGATCCCTTAATTTTATCCAAGCGTGGATTTTCGGAATCGGTCATTTAGACCATGATTCAGGTTCGTTAACTAGGATTTACCATAAGATATCGCGTAAATATCTATATTGGTGTGAATCCAAGGGCTACTCTTGGAGAAGAGTTAGGATTCCTAGAATTCTGTCATTTCTCCAAGAAGGTTTGGAGAAGGGATTATTGGCGAGTTCCCTCCTAATGGGTCAAATATCTGCCTTTTCTATTTTGTTACATAAACATTTGGCGGACATACCAGACGTGCAATCTTTTTGTCAGGCCTTGGTCAAGATCAGGCCTGTGTTCAAACCAGTTACTTCTCCCTGGAGTCTTAATTTAGTTCTTAAGGTGCTCCAAGGGGCTCTGTTTGAGTCTATGCATTCCTTAGATATTAAGTTTTTATCTTTGAAATGCTATTTCTTCTGCTCGTAGAGTGTCAGAGCTCTCGGCATTACAGTATGAATCACCTTACCTTATTTTTTATTCGGATATGGTAGTTTTACGTACCAAGTTAGGATTTTTCCCTAATATAGTTTCTGTCTGGAACATTAATCAGGAGATTGTTGTTCCTTCCTTGTGTCCTAACCCTTTTTCTCGGAAGGAACGTTTTTTGCACAATTTGGACGTGGTAAGTGCTCAAAAATTTTACTTTCAGGCGACTAAGGATTTTCGTAAGTCTTCTGCCTTATTTGTGGTTCTCTCTGGAAAATGTAAGGGACAGAAATCTACGGCTACTTTTCTTTCTTTGTGGCTGAAGAGTGTCATACATTTTGTCTATGAAACTGCTGGACAGCAACCTCTAGAGAGAGTTGCGGTTCATTCCACAAGGGCTGTTGCTTCCTCATGGGCATTCAGAAATGAAATTTCTATGGAAAGATTGCAAGGCTGCAACGTGGTCCTCTCTTCACACTTTTTCAAAGTTTTATAAATTTGACACTTTTGCCTCAGCTGAGGCCGCTTTTGGGTGAAAGGTTCTTCAAGCAGTGGTTCCTTTAGTTTAGGTTTACTGTCTTGTCCCTCCCTTATCATCTATGTACTCTAGCTTGGGTATTGATTCCCAACAGTAAATAATGATGATCCGTGGACTCATTGTGTCATTAGAAAGAAAACAAAATTCTTGACACAATGAGTCCACGGTCCGCCCTGTTTTTAAGACAGGTTGTTGATATGTTATAAACTTCAGACACCTCTGCACCTTGTTGCTTCCTTTCTCTCCTCTACTTCGTTCGAATGACTGGCGTGGGAGGGAAGAGAGGTGATATTTAACTGCTTTGTTGTGGGGCTCTTTGCCGCCTCCTACTGGGCAAGAGTGATATTCCCAACAGTAATTAATGATGATCCGTGAACTCATTGTGTCAAGAAAGAAAGAAATTTATCAAGTAAGCATAAATTTTGTTTTTCAAATTTTGATTTTCATGGCTCTTTACATTTATGAGTTTGTTTCTCTATATACCTGATAAAGTGCAAGTTCTTCTTTATTAACACAGCATTCATGTGCAGCAGATGTAACTGGAGTTACCTTTGACTCCAAAACTTTTTATTTGTTAGATCCTAAATCACTGTCAATGCCATTAATAAATATGCATAAATCTCTAAAACAGGATATAGCAGATAAAGAATTAATTATTAGCAGAAACTTGCAATATTCTATTGAGTTTTTTTACAGACCTGGTGTCCTGGTCAGACAAACCTGAGTGCTTCTTTACAGGATGCCTTAGTAAAGTCTTTTTATTTCTTGTTCCCAATCACTTAAAAGAATAAAAACTTCCTGCAGACGCCCCAGCCTCTTTACAGGACTGTGACAGAAAGTAATGGACACTGCACGAATGTAGTGTAAACAAATAAATAAAAGGTAAAATCCATTTAAAATGATGAATAATACATATTGCAATGATTTCTATTAGGTACAGTATAAGCCACTGCTTTGTGTTTTTTATTACAACACTGAAACAGACTGTTTAACATCCCTTTAGTATGTGCATAATATATATTCACAATTAAATACTAAAGTGAGAAAGGTCTATTAGCATGTGCACTGTTTGATTGGTTTCAGTGGTACATATGCTCTATAGCTCATCTTATATTGAGTTAGAGCAAGGGCACTGCCTCATATAGAAAGTATTGGGAGTGGGGTAGTTTTTGTTGTTGTTGTTTTCATTTTTTGAGAGAATAACTTGGATCAGGAGTGACTGGAGATATAAAAAATACATATTGACCTTGATCGCTCTCTTATAAAAGCTGAGAGTTTGTTATATATTATTGTCAAAGGAAAAATCTGTTGTAGATTTTGTAAAAAAATAAATAAGACAATGGAGCCTATCTATCAAGCTCAGTACGGAGCTTGAGGGCCCGTGTTTCTGGCGAGCCTGCAGGCTTGCCAGAAACACCAGTTATGAAGCAGCGGTCTAAAGACAGCTGCTCCATAACCCTGTCCGCCTGGTCTGCGATGTCTGTCGGACTTGATCCGCACTATCGGATCAGGTCCGACAGACATAGGATAAATAGGCCTCAATGACTGCTTTGCTTTTGGGAAATGTAAGTTTGGCTCCTTTAAAAGACCACATTGGTTCACACTAGTCACTATTATATGTAATTTATAAAAAGGCACTAGTATGAGTAGTAACAGACCTCTCTCTGTATTGTGTATTACATTTATCATTTTATGCCAGTTACCATTCTCTTAGAGTCCGCTCCAGAGGTAACAGGGCATCTACTCTCCAGAGACTTTTCTTCTCCTAGAAATAATACACATTTCATTTTCTTTCTTGTTTAAAGGGATAGTAAGCAAAAATGTTTTATTTAAAAAGATAGCCCCTTTATTTACCATTCCCCAGTTTTGAATAACCAACACGGTTATAGAAATATACTTTTTTACCACTTTAATTACCTTGTTTCATCTGCAGACTGCCTACTTATCTCAGATCTCTTGACTGACTTGCATTACAGGCAATTAGTGCTGACTCTTAAATAACTCCATGTGCATGAGTACAATGTTATTTATATCAAAAACATGAACTAACAACCTCTAGCTGTGAAAAACTCAAATGCATTCAGATAAGAGGCAGCCTTCAAGGGTTTAGAAATTAGCATATGAGCCTACCTAGGTTTAGCTTTCAACTAAGAATACCAAGAGAACAAAGCAAATTTGATGATAAAAGTAAATTTGAAAATTGTTTAAAATTGCATGCCCTGTCTGAATCAGTCTAATTTGGACTTTACTGTCCCTTTAATAACTTTTCAAGCCTCACTGGGTAGGATGGAATTAAAGGGACATGAAAACAATCATTATAAATTGTTGCATTTAAACACTGATATTTCAAAATGTATAACGTTTCTTATTTGATGATGCTCCTGTGCTGAATAATCAACATTTTATTTTCTGTTGTGTGTAGGCTTGATCCTCCAACCAATAAAGCTGTGCTAGTTTCTGTGTAAGCCAATTAACACTAATACAGCATCAGTATGCAGTGTGCATATGCAAATAATAAGTTAAATGAACTTCTACATGTAAGAATTAGTTTGACAGGTTCCATTGCTCTTTCTGTTCATAAAAATATTTACTTACTATATCTCTTTTTATATTTTTTGTTATGTTTGTGTATCTATATCTGTGTGTATGTATGTGTATATATATATATGTACTAAAACAAAGGAAAGACAGGCGCAGCCCGACTCAAGGGAAAAAACATTTATTGTGATGTAAGTACACACGTGACAGAATGGCAACTATCGTTTAAAAAGGTAAAAGCACATAAGGATCAATTAGGTAAATGTGCGTTCACTCCGATCTTGTCCGTGTCAGAATGGGAAGTTCAAGGCGCTCTCGCTACCTCAGCCATGTAAAACCAAGTCTGGAACCGGGCACCCAGGATTACTTGGACCAAGTCCGGAAGGTGTAGTATAGTTCTCTCTACATGTTTCGTCTGAGTACGCTCAGACTTTTTCAAGAGTAAATTATGTTTTGTACAATGGCTCTTTAAATGGGCCAATGCACACCCTGCTAGTAGAAACTGGCCAATAGCGAGGTAAGCTACGCCCATAACATACATGCAGGTAAAAAGGAAAAACATTATAATAGTAATAATACACAGAACATGAGACAATTCATGGAATATGAGAAATACAAAAAATATAATATATAAAAAAATAATATAATAAAAAATTTAAAAAAAGGATCAACTTAATCCATTGTTTTTGCACAATATGATAACTATTTAGTTATACAGCAAGTGGGCAAAATGAAAAACAGCAACAAACGCAGACCGTGTCCCATGTGTTGACACTTTGTATCATGAGCCTATTATTGTTGATTATCTAAGCGTATCATAAAACATATAGAATCTGTATAGTTTTCTTAAAAAAGACATAGAAACCATCATAAGAGTCATATAATGATTCTGTAAGGAAATTATACATTATAAAAATTCACACATAAAAATACATACAATACAATTCCAAAAAATTAGAAATACTAATTACACCTAATCTAAGCCCCCTAATAAAATAAAAAATCTCCCCAAAATAAAAAAATGCCCTACCCTATTCTAAACTACCAAAGTTATCAGCTCTATTACCAGCCCTTAAAAGGGCTTTTTGCGGGGCATTGCCCCAAAGTAATCAGCTCTTTTACCTGAAAATAAAAATACAATACCCCCCCCCAACATTACAACCCACATACCCCTACTCTAACCCACCCAAACCCCACTTAAAAAAACTATCGCTAACCCCCTGAAGATCATCCTACCTTGAGTCGTCTTCACCCAGCCGAGCCGAATTCTTCATCCAAGGTACGCAGAGGAGGTCCTTGATCCGGTAGAAGTCTTCATCCAAGCGGGGCAAGAAGAGGTCCTCCATCCGGTAGAAGTGTTCATCCAGGCGGCACCTTCAATCTTCATCCATCCGGAGCGGAGCCATCTTCAAAGGAGGCGATGCGGAGCCATCCTCTTCAACCGACGACTTCCCGACGAATGAAGGTTCCTTTAAGGGACGTCATCCAAGATGGCGTCCCTTCAATTCCGATTGGCTGATAGAATTCTATCAGCCAATCGGAATTAAGGTAGAAAAAATCTGATTGGCTGATGCAATCAGCTAATCAGATTGAAGTTCAATCCGATTGGCTGATCCAATCAGCCAATCGTATTGAACTCGCATTCTATTGGCTGATCGGAACAGCCAATAGAATGCAAGTTCAATACGATTGGCTGATTGGATTTAAGGGGGGTTTGGGTGGGTTAGAGTAGGGGTATGTGGGTGGTGGGTTGTAATGTTGGGGGGTTATTGTATTTTTATTTTCAGTTAAAAGAGCTGATTACTTTGGGGCAATGCCCCGCAAAAAGCCCTTTTAAGGGCTGGTAATAGAGCTGATTACTTTGATAGTTTACAATAGGGTAGGGCATTTTTTTACTTTGGGGGGATTTTTTATTTTATTAGGGGGCTTAGATTAGGTGTAATTAGTTTAAACTTCTTGTAATTCTTTTTTATTTTTTGTAATTTAGTGGGGGGGTTTGTATTATAGAATAGTTTATTTTATTGTATTTTAATTTAGCTAATTGTAGGTAATCTATTTAATTAATTTAATGATAGTGTAGTGTTAGGTGTGTTTGTAACTTTGGTTAGGATTTATTTTACAGGTAATTTTGTACTTATTTTAACTAGGTAGCTATTAAATAGTTATTAACTATTTAATAGCTATTGTACCTAGTTAAAATAAATACAAAGTTTCCTGTAAAATAAATATAAATCCTAAAATAGCTACAATGTAACTATTAGTTATATTGTAGCTATATTAGGGTTTATTTGCTAGGTAAGTATTTAGTTTTAAATAGGATTAATTTAGTTAATTTTAGGAATATTATTTTGTTTCATTTAAATTATATTTATGTTAGGGGGGGTGTTAGGGTTAGAGTTAGGTTTAGGGGTTAATAACTTTATTATAGTAGCGGCGACGTTGCGGGCGGGAGATTAGGGGTTAATAAGTGTAGGTAAGGTAGCAGCGACGTTGGGGGGGCAGATTAGAGGTTAATAAATATAATATAGGGGTCAGCGATGTTAGGGGCAGCAGATTAGGGGTTTATAGGTATAATGTAGGTGGCGGCGGTGTCCGGTCGGCAGATTAGGGGTTAAACATTTTTATTATAGTGGCGGCGATGTGGGGGGGCCTCGGTTTAGGGGTACATAGGTAGTTTATGGGTGTTAGTGTACTTTATAGCACAGTAGTTAGGAGCTTTATATTCCGGCGTTAGCCCATAAAGCTCTTAACTACTGACTTTTTTTGGCGGTAGGAGTCTTGTCGGTAGAGGGTCTACCGCTCACTTCTCCCAAGACTCCAAATACCGGCATTAGGCAGATCCCATTGAAAAGATAGGATATGCAATTGGCGTAAGGGGATCTGCGGTTGCCTGGAGTCGCGGTGAGGAAGTGAGCGTTTGACCCTTTCCTGCCTGACTCTAAATACCAGCGGGCGGCCAAAAGCAGCGTTAGGACCCCTTAACGCTGCTTTTGACGGCTAACTCAGAACTCTAAATCTAGGTGTATGAGTTTTATGTCCAGCTTTGATGTTATTGACATGTTCGTTCAGCCTGGTGCGAACAGTTCTTTTGGTTCTACCAAGGTAAATGAGATTGCAGCTGCAGCTTAAACAATAAACTACATAGGTAGTGCCGCAATGACATTTATATTTCATGTTAAAGACCCTCGATTTCTCAGAATTATAAAAGTGTTACCTTTTTCTACATAACCACACATCCCGCATCATGTGACCCCCACATCTGTATGTTCCTAGTTTCTGTTCTAGCCAAGTGGTTTTTTTTATTAGTGTAATTACACTGCGTAATTTGGTGGGGGCTAGTATGTTCTTGAGATCCCTGTTCTTCTTAAACGTCACCAGGGGTTTCTCCTGTAATGTACCACCTAGAACTGGATCTGCCCTAAGTACCCCCCAGTGTTTTCTAAGGATGTTTTAGATGTCCCTACTCCCTTGAT
Organism: Bombina bombina; assembly: GCF_027579735.1. Taxonomy (NCBI): domain Eukaryota; kingdom Metazoa; phylum Chordata; class Amphibia; order Anura; family Bombinatoridae; genus Bombina; species Bombina bombina. The sequence continues at coordinate 772,543,396 of NC_069503.1, read as the reverse complement.
TATATGTGGTAATGAATCTGACGTCATCAATGTTCTTTTTATGTTTATTTGTGTCTATTTCTTTATTTCTGGGTTTGAGTAGAGTTTCCCTTTTCATATCTTTTACTCTATCTTTAGCTGTTTTTAAGGTTCTTGGATTGCAATTCCGATTTCTTTTATATAATCAACTTCCCTGGGGCAATTTCTTTTAATTCACTGGTACTGTCCTAGGGGGATATTAGTTTTCCACCTGGATAAATGGCCACTCTTAGCATTCAAAAAACAGTTTTTATCAGTTGGTTTGCGATAGTTTGCAACTGCTACCCTTTTATTCTCAACGATAAAAAGTAAAAAATCTAGAAATTCAACCTGTTGTGGATAGATCTTTGAAAAAAAATGTAAGATTACAATCATTATTATTCATGTGAGTAATACAATCTCCAGTATCTGTTCCCTTCCAGATGATGACAATATTGTCAATATAACAATTACTCATAAAGGGATTATTGGCCCATATATATTTCTCTTCAAAATTGTGCATATATATGTTGGTGTACGATGTGGTCAAAGGTGGTCCCCATCGCCGTCCCGTGTATCTGTTGGTAAAATTGTATTTGAAAGATAAAATAATTATGGTTGAGTATAAATAAATTTCAGGTGATTTTGAGACATATTTCCCTTCTCTAGCGTCTTTAATACAGCCCTAATTCCTGATTCGTGTGGGATACATGTGTAAAGAGATGACACGTCATATGTGATCCACATGTAATCCTCCTGCGATTCAATGCCCTCAAAAATAGTTATTGTATGTAGCGTGTCTCTGAGGTAGGCCCTGGTGGATTTTACCACTAGCTGTGGATAGTGGTCAATGTAAACTGACAAATTATTAGTGAGGGATCCTATGCCCGAGATTATGGGCCTACCGGGTGGTTCAATTAATGTTTTATGCACTTTCTGCAAGTGATAAAATGTAAGTATAGTCGGGTGAGTTTCCAGCAAGAAGTTGAATTCATCATTATTTAGAATATTCTGATTTTTTTGCATATTTTCAAATTTCACTTAATTTCTTTTTAAATTGTAGAGTGGGGTCAAAGTGGAGTTTCTTGTATGTATTGTTGTCATTCAGTATGTTATGAGCTTTCTTCAAATAATCCATCCTATCCTGAATGACAACTCCTCCCCCCTTATCAGCTGCCCTGATAATAATATCTCTATTATTTTGTAATGATTTTAGTGTTTTTCTCTCTTCAAATAAATGGTTGTCCATTGTATTTGTTGACCCAAGATTTACCTTTAGTCACCCAAAGTTTAGTCAAATTCCTGCACACAACTTATTGAATGTGGTGATGTATTCTCCTTGGGCTGGATAGGGGTAAAAACCTGACTTTCTTTTGAAGTTTCCATGTTCAATTAACATCTCCTGCTCGTGAATGGTTAAATCGAGCAGATCATCTATTGGTTCATGTCCTGAATTAGGCATTGTGGGTGTTATAGAATCATTGTCCAAACTATTCAGCACACCCAGTACTTGGTAATCCTGACTAATACGTTTGGATTGTGTTGATGTATTTAATTTGGGTACACTTTTGACGAAGTACCTTTTTAACGTTAAATTGCGAATGTATTTTTGGATGTTTATATATGTTTGGAATTTGTCAGTTGCCATTTTGGGGTCAAAATTTAAACCTTTAGCCAACAATTTAATCTCATTATTCCCTAGTGTTGTGCTGGAAAGGTTAAAGTGATTTGCCTTCTTTTCTATCTCATCCTTTTTGTGTTTAATTCTCTGAATCTTTCTCCCCCTCTACATCCCCGCTTCCCCTTCTTCTTTTGCCTGGAGTGACTCTTAGATCTGAGTTGTGGAATCTTCTATTTCTTGTAAATTTTAAAATCTTTCTGTTGGAGGAACAGCAAGATCTAAAAAAATGTAGTTGATGATTAGTATCATTAGGATGTTGTCCCCTTTTGCCATGATGTAGGGTTTGAAAATGGTGCTGATTTTTCGGCTTAGCACCTTGTTTATGCCAATTGAGTTGTATATGATGTTTCTCTCCCAAGCTTGCTAATGCCCCAAACCTATTACCAGTATGAATATTGCCGTAACTCCTAACACTACACTATAATTAAATTAGGTTAGGATTTATTTTACAGGTATATTTGTCTTTATTTTAACTAGGTAGCTATTAAATAGTTAATCACTATTTAATAACTATTGTACCTAGTTAAAATAAATACATAGTTGCCTGTAAAATAAAAATAAATCCTAAACTAGCTACAATGTAACTATTAGTTATATTGTAGCTAGCTTAGGGTTTATTTTATAGGTAAGTATTTAGTTTTAAATAGGAATAATTTAGTTAATGATAGTTATTTTATTTAGATTTATTTAAATTATATTTAAGTTAGGGGGGTGTTAGGGTTAGGGTTAGACTTAGGTTTAGGGGTTAATAACTTTAATATAGTGGCGGTGACTTTGGGGGCGGCAGATTAAGGGTTAATAAGTGTAGGTAGGTTGCGGCGACATTGGGAGTGGCAGATTAGGGGTTAATAAATATAATGTAGGTGTTGGCGATGTCGGGGGCGGCAGATAAGGGGTTAATAAGTGTAAGATTACGGGTGTTTAGACTCTGGGTCCATGTTAGGGTGTTAGGTGTAGACATAAATGTATTTTCCCCATAGGAATCAATGGGGTTGCGTTAGGAGCTTTACACTGCTTTTTTGCAGGTGTTAGGTTTTTTTTCAGTCAGCTCTCCCCCATTGATTCCTATGGGGAAATCGTGCACAAGCACGTTTTACCTGCTTACCGCTACCGTAAGCAGCGCTGGTATTGAGGTGAGATGTGGAGCCAAATTTTGCTCTACGCTAATTTTTTGTGGCTAACGCCGGGTTTCTAAAAATCCGTAATACCAGCATTGTCTGTAGGTGAGCGGTGAGCATAAACTGCTTGTTAGCACCGCACAGCATTACCGACAAAACTCGTAATCTAGGCATCTGTTTTTACTGCACAAGAGGCTGCGCTAAGCTTCCGGAAGTACAATCTTTGTTAAGGTTCTGACTAGGATCAGACCGGTGTTCAGATCGAATGCTCTTCCTTGGAGTTTAAATCTTGTTCTTACAGTTTTGCAACGGGCTCCATTTGAGCCTATGCATGAGGTTGACATTAACTTGTTTGTCTTGGAAGGTTCTTAATCTACTAGCTATTGCTTCTGCGCGCAGAGTCTCTGAGATTGCTGCCTTGCAATGCAACCCTTCTTATCTGGTGTTCCATGCTGATAAGGCTTTTCTACAGACCAGGTTAGGATTTCTTCCTAAGGTTTTATCAAATCGCAAAATCAATCAAGAAATTGTGGTTTCTTTCTTATGTCCTAAATCCTTCTTCATCGAAGGATCGTTTACTGCATTATCTGGATGTGGTTCGTGCCTTGAAGTTCTATCTTCAGGCTACGAAGGAATTAAGACAAACTTCTTCTCTGTTTGTTATCTATTCTGGGAAGCGTAGGGGTCAGAGGGCCTCTTCGATTTCCTTATCTTTTTGGTTGAGGAGTATAATCCGTTTAGCATATGAGTCAGCGGGTTTTAAACCTCCTCAGAGGATTACGGCTCATTCTACGAGAGCTGTGGCTTCCTCTTGGCCTTCAAAAATGAGGCCTCTATGGATCAGATTTGTAAGGCGGCTACCTGGTTCTCCTTACATACTTTTTCCAAATTTTACAAGTTTGATGTTTTTGTTTCTGCTGAAGCAGCCTTCAGGAGAAAGGTTTTGCAGGCTGTGGTGCCCTCAGATTAGGGGCCGCCTCTCTTTTTTACCCTCCCGTTAGCATTCAGTGTCCTCTGGAGCTTGGGTATAATTTCCCACAAGAAAGGAATGCAGCTGTGAACTCTCCCTGTATTAAGAAAGAAAATATAAATTGATCTTACCGGATAATTTCCTTTCCTTCTGTACAGGGAGAGCCCACAGCTCCCCCCTGTGTTATCCGATGGGTGACCCTAAATTTTAATTTATTTTTTCAGCACCTTTTTCACCCTGATATTTCTCCTACTGTTCATTGTTCCCTTGGCAGAATGACTGGGGTTATGAGGAAGTGGGGAAGGTATTTAAGCCTTTGGCTGGGGTGTCTTTGACTCCTCCTGGTGGCCAGGTTCAGTATTTCCCACAAGTAAGGAATGCAGCTGTGGACTCTCCCTGTACAGAAGGAAAGGAAATTATCAGGTAATCATAATTTATGTTATGTGTGTGTGTGTGTATGTATGTATGTATATATCCCACAAGTATCTGCACTCTCACTGCCAGGTAGTCAACGACCTGGGTGCTTAGTCAGGATTACATTTCAATAGTAAAACATATAGACTGCACTCACTGGATTTGTGAAAAAAAAATAGATTTATTTTGTTATATCATAGTGACGTTTCGTGATCCACAGACCCCTTCCTGTGGATCCCAAAACGTCACTATGATATAACAAAATAAATCAATTTTTTTTTTCCTTCAAATCCAGTGAGTGCAGTCTATATGGTTTACTATTCCGGGTTTAAACAGAACTATTTTTAATCCATAAGTAAATGTGATGTTTTTGGGTTTTACCCCCGTCCTCAGACCTTATATGTATGTGTATGTATATGTATGTATATATATATATGCATGTGTTTTAAAAATAGTACTGAAAATGTATTGGATTTTGAATCAGGATATAAACATCATAAGCCTTGTAAAAAAAAACAAGCAGCTTTACTGTATACTGTAGTTGCTTTCCATCAAAATATTGAGATGCTGGTTTTGATTTAGGATAGTACATCTACACAATATGAATGGTTTTCTGAACCAGTTATTTGTTCTAGTAACTTTTTAACCTATTTAATAAGTATGTAAAGCTCGGTAGCAAGACTTTATTGCACTGATCTGTGCATGGTTATGAAGTGCACTACATAATAAAATAAAAGCAATAATGTGGATATTTCAGGGAGACACATCACAGCATCATAACTCATCTGGTTTGTGTGTGCACGAAGCTCTTTAAGTTATGACCTAAATAACAAGGAACAATATTGTGGTTATGAATTCTAATATGGTTACCGTCATAACTATAATCAGCTTTGCTTGTTTATCCTTTCAGCAGCTGACGCTTCTGTTTTTTCCATGGTTCATGCTAACCTATCTTCTTCAGCAACAATTTCATGTTACATTGGTTTTTGGTATTTATTTGATATAAAGTAAGCTGGAAAAAAATGGTATTTTACAATTTTGTAAAACATTTAATTTCATCAGATATATCAGTAACATTGTATGAAAACAAAGTGGTATACCAGTATATTGTGTAATTATAAAAAGGCAGATACAGTTGTGTATAGTGCATTATCTTTCTAATACCATGTTTAAAATCTGTATATGGGGGAAAAATACAGACATTCTAGTACATTAGTAAATTCTCCTCAATATATTTTAGATTGTTGCATTACAGAAACAATGGCTTTAAGATTTGAAGCAAAACAATTATTACAACCAATTAGTACTAAACTAAACTGCTCTTTAATTTAAACGAAGAATTGGAAATACACAAATATTGAATTAGGTTCTAAAAAAATCTTAATTAGGCATATTTCATGTTAATTAAAGCCTAGTACATAGTATTTGATGTTTCTAAATTGAACAACTTTTTAATGTGAGCTGCACATTTATGTATCCAGTTTTTAGTACCAAACCGATTACTTTCCTATTAATACCATGTGCTGGGATACAATTTACACCATGTGAGGCAATTAGCTCTGGTAATAAAGAAGATCCAAGGATCATCCTATGCCATAATGCCTTAAGCTTTGCTTATGTTGTGTCTATTTTTTAATTTCATAGAACTGTTGCATATAAAACATTTTTTTAATTATCATAATAAAAAGAAAATTGATTGGCCCTACGGAAAGATCAGTGATATTAATCAACCTTGTGTGTGGGACAGCAAAGCTGACAGTCAAGAAATTGCTCTTTAAACCAAGACAGACTGTCAGTCCTTAGGAATAGTGGTGAAATGGCCTATTTATGTAATCAGATACTAAGCTGTCAGGCACATTCTTGTTGTGTAAGCAGCAGGCAAACTGCTCTTTATCTGACAGTCAGTGTGTAAATCTGTCCATGCAAAGAACCCAGATGTTTAGTTTGCTTCTAGTCGCTGTAATAATCTGCTTATTTTCTTCTGTTAAAGTGATGACATCACTTAGCAGAATGCACAACAGACAGCAGGCCCAGATAAGGCTGTGTTGCAGTCAGTCAGTCACTCTGTGATTGGCAAAGAGATAAATAGGATTTTACAGAAGGGTTGCTTCTAGCTAAAGTGTAGACATGGCCTCTACTGAAACCCACAGAAATGTGGTTTCTCAAACTCACACATACCAGCTCTATTCCTTACCTGATGACTAAATAAATTCCATGATCATATGTGTAAGCCCTTTTTTGCATCTCATATATAGACCTGTGTTGTCAACAATATATATAAATATACTGTGTGTATATATTTGTATATAAATATATATATTTTTACTCAAGGATAGCCCTCACTAAGGAGCAGATGTCCGCTTCTTCTTAACTTTTCTGCCATGTTGGTTCAGGGTTACTGACAGGCCCTACAATTACAAGAAGTCCTCGTGTAATAGTACATGCAGGCAGCAGACATATAGGGGCCGATTTATCATCGGTCTGTTCATTTTATCAACTGCTCAGCGGATCATGTCCGACAGACATCGATGAATGCCGACAGCATACGCTGTTGGCATTTATCATTGCACAAGCAGTTCTTGTGAACTGCTTGTGCAATGCCGCCCCCTGCAGATTCACAGCCAGTCGCCCGCTAGCAGAGGGTGTCAATCAGCCCGATCGTATAGGATTGATGTCCGCAGCCTCAGAGCAGGCGGACCAGTTATGGAGCAGCAGTCTTAAGACCGCTGCTTCATAACACAGGGGCATCAAGCTACATTAGGAGCTTGATAATTCGACCCCATAGTGTCCACTGCCCAGTCATACAAAAGTGGGGAGACAGGTTACCAAGTTGGCAACCTTGTCCTTCTGGTGAATAGTACACATGGCCCATAATCTCGTGGCATTCTAAAATAGAATGTGATCCTTCAGAAGTGTTTATCTTATTTTGCATAGATGAAGAAAGAAGTTTCACCAATTTTGTCAATGCAAGGCTCTAGGCACACCCTGGCTGCTTTCAGCGTCTGTATCTGTGTCATTTAAAGTGGTCCCAAGTCCAAAGGCTGTGTTTAAATCTCATAGGGTATCCCCTAAACGTTTATGCAGTGTTAGGGGCACCCCAGCTTGCTCACTAAGGCCTACATTAGAAGTGGAGGGCAAATCGATAGCACATGGTGCCTTATCCATATTGCAATCCTGCATTAAGAATAGGGCCCAATCTGGTATTTCAGGTTAATGGTAAAAAAAGATTTATTAGATAATGTTATTGCAAATAAGATTTTTAGAACACTATTATCCCTCATAATACAAGTGGTGAGGTCAAGTGCAACACATAATAGAGCTGGAAAATGTATCTCTCTTGAAGACCTGCAGTAAAGTGTTATCGCTTGAATATATGTATAACAAAACACATGTATAGTATATTTAGATAAAGTCACTTATATTTATACATATTAAATGTAAAATCAAGGTAGAATCATTTTATTTTTATTTTTACATAGGGCAAAAATAGGGCCCACATATGGCTAAACATTGAAATACGTTTTTCTTCTTGCCTGCCTGTAGAGCAAGACTGTCCTAACATTCTTTACATTTTAATATTAAAAGCCAACCTTAATATAATTTATTTAAAGGCCTTCAAGCCTTAGGACATCTTCAGGTTAGCGATTAAGCAATAGCCGACATGGGTTTTTCAGCGTGCCCCATAGGAGTCTGTTATGGAAGGGATTTAGCAGACTTGTACCATTCGGCTTCCAGATGTTTTCACACCCTAGGCTTTTGCTTGAGAGCTAATATATTACATTGAACTTGTAATATGAGTGCAAAAATAAAAGCGTAATTGATTTAACTTGAGCAGTGTTAGCACACAATAGCACTAATAATTTTGTGCTACACTTCTTGGCCTAAATGTTCAGTGTTTGCTAATTGATGTACCCTGGGCTCATCCAGACAGTCCAGTTCTGCTCAGGAATAAACCTTAATAATCGGGTTTTGGGTTTCTTAGATAGGGTTAATGGGCCCATTTATTGCTTTGTATGTTCACTTTGTCACCAAAATGTAAAAAAGAAGGAAGAAAGATCTGTACGTTACTAAAAGCAAAGTAGTATAATAAAACAGGGGATCCCTAGACAATGAACACTCTGGGGCCTATCTATCAAGACTCGCCAGAAACAGCAGTTATGAAGCAGCGGTCTAAAGACCTGAGTCTGCAGGGGGCGGCGTTGCACCAGCAGCTCTTGTGAGCTGCTGGTGCAATGCTGAATACGGAGAGCGTATTGCTGTCCGTATTCAGCGAGGTCTTGCGGACCTGATCCGCACTGTCGGATCAGGTCCGCAAGACCGTTAATAAATTGGGGCCTTTGTCACCATTTGCAATATTTCCTAATTGGATATTTTTTGAGGATTATTCTGAGATTGCATCATTTTAGGAAACCGCCTTTGTTAGAAAACTTCCTTTGTTGCTCAGGATGCTGATGGGTCTTCTTGTTTTGTCTTAAGGTGCTTTTCAGGAAGCATAAATAAGTAATAAAACAGCATACTATTTTTCCTTGTTATGTCCTGGCTCACAGGAAATGTAAATTTAGTGCTTCCCCTGTTGCTTCAGTTCCAGAATGCTCCTCAATTATATTTCATCTGTCTACTATCATGCAGCTATGTTTAGAGGGTAGACATGTAAATGTATTGTGTCTGTCAGACTCATCAGACAAAAAATGCTCAAGGCAGTTTTATTTAAGAGGATACCACTGTAAGGTGACTAAATTGTCGAAAGAATGTTGCTTAAACCGTAAAGGGACAGTCTACTTGAAAATGTTTGTTTAAACTGACAGATAATCCCTTTATTACTTATTCCCTAGTTTTGCCTAACCAACACTGTTATATTAATACACATTTTACCTCTGTGATTACCTTGTATCTAAACCTTTGCTGACTGCCCCCTTATCTCGTTTTTTTTGTGTGCAAATATGCATTTTAGCCAATCGGTGCTGACTTATAAATAACGCCACGGGACTGAGCACAAGGTTATCTATATGGAACACATGAACTAGCACTATCTGTCAAAAACGGTCAAAATACACTGATAAGAGGCGTGTTCAGAAATCAGTTTATGAGCCCACATAGGTTTAGCTTTTATCAAAGAATACCAAGAGAACAAAGCACATTTGATGATAAAAGTTGGAAAGTTGTTTAAAATTTCATGCCCTATCTGAATCATGAAAGTTTAATTTTAAATTGTTTAATTTCTGTATGGTCTAGGCTTAGTCAGAAATTGTATTAAGTTCCTTTTATTTTTATTTGTCTTTTAATATAGCTGTTTTTGCTTGTTGGAACTGCCATCTATACTGAAAGTTTCAGTGCAGCAGTACTTGCTATAGAAAACCTATGTAAACAAGAAAGTTAAAAAGAAACCCCACTCCCAGTGAAGTGGGTTGAGTGGGAGGTAGAGGTGATACAATAGTCAGTTTGAATTGCCCTCTCTAAGTAGTGTATACACTGAGAGAGAAGGATGGTTTTGTGTAAATATAGAGGTAAGATAGTGATGTTTGCTTTCCTTGCAAGCTCAGCCCATTTGAATGAATTATGGTATAGTTTTGCAAAACCCTTTTAACTTCTGCTGGTGGTATAACTAGTAATTGGAAATACATTTTCAGATAGAGCTTACAATTTTAAACAACTGTCCAATATGCTTATTTATATTGGTATACAGGTGGCCCTCGTTTTACAACGGTTCAATTTACACCGTTTCAGAATAGCAACCTTTTTTTCCAGTCATGTGACTGCTATTGAGAAGCAGTGCATTTATTAAAATAGTCAGTAGGTGGAGCTGTCCGCTTGTGTTGCAGCAAAGCCAAGCAAGCTGAAATTAATCAGTTTAACCAGACCTGAGCTATCGAGCAGATTTCAAAGGACAAGACCTTCCTGTCTATAATACAGTCCAGATTGGAATGCATAGAAAGAACTGTTTGCAGAAAAATGCAAGTGAAGTCTGTGTTGTGTGACTATTTTATTAGGTTTATAATGCTGTTTAGCAAATGTTTTTGTTCATTTAACTTAGTTTAATTATATATTCTGTGTTGTGTGATTATTTTATTAGGTTTATAATGCTGTTTAACATTTAAAGTCTTCATTTCAAAACTTTAAAAATAATGTATTAGGTGTTACTTATGACAATTTTGAGAGGGACATGGAACCTATCTCCCACACTTCCCATTACTTACATTATAAACTGGGTTTCAATTTACAACGGTTTCGATTTACAACCATTCCTTCTGGAACCTAACCCCAGCGTAAACTGAGGGCTACCTGTACTTTGTTGAAGGATTAGAGCCTGTTTATTGGGTGAGCCAATGACAATAGGCATATATGTGCAGCCACCAATTAGCAGCTTACCAGTAGTACATTGCTCCTCATAAGCCTATCTAGGTATGCGTTTTAACAAAGGATACCAAGAGAGTGAAGCAAATTAGATCATATAAAATAATTGGAAAGTTGTTTAAAAATGTCCTACTTTATCTAAGGCATGAAAGTTAAATTTTGACTTTACTGCCCCTTTAAAGGGAAACTAATTTTACAGGGCACTGTCCCTTTAATTTGTGGTTACAGCTCTTGGAAAATGTGCCTAAAAAGTTATCCATTTCCAGATTATTTTATCATGTGGTTCATTTAACAGATAAATCTCCTTTATATGACCATATGAACAATTGACTAGGCTTTGCTTTTTAGTAAGTGCCCCTATCATCTTTAGCATTAAAAGAGCAGCACTTAAACATCTACACAGATTTTAGCAAGGCCCTAAAATTGGATCACTTTTCAATTTAACATATAACTTACCTGATGAGTGCCAAACTCACTTATTGTTTAATATTCCTCATATTTCCAGGTATTTCTCATGTGGTTACAGGGTGTGTGATATATATATATATATATATATATATATATATACACACACTCACCGGCCACTTTATTAGGTACACCTGATCAATTGCTTAGTAACACAAATAGCTAATCAGCCAATCACATGGCAGCCACTTAATGCATTTAGGCATCTTAACGTGGTGAAGACGACTTGCTGAAGTTCAAACCGAGTATCAGAATGGTGAAGAAAGGGGATTTAAGTGACTTTGAACGTGGCATGGTTGTTGGGGCCAGATGGGCTGGTCTGAATATTTTAAAAACTGCTGATCTACTGGGATTTTCACGCACAACCATCTCTAGGGTTTACAGAGAATGGTCCGAAAAAGAGAAAGTATTCAGTGAGCGCAGTTGTGTGGATGAAAATGCCTTTTTGATGTCAGAGGTCAGAGTAGAATGGGCAGACTGGTTCGAGATGATAGGCAACAGTAACTCAAATAATTACTCGTTACAACCAATGCAGAATACCATCTCTGAACGCACAACACGTCGAACCTTGAAGCAGATGGGCTACAGCAGCAGTGGACCACTCCTGTCAACTAAGAACAGGAAACTGAGGCTACAATTCGCACAGGCTCACCAAAACTGGACAATAGAAGATTGGAAAAACATTGCCTGGTCTGATGAGTCACGATTTCAGCTGTGACATTCAGATGGTAGGGTCAGAATTTGGCATAAACAACATGAAAGCATGGATCCATCCTGCCTTGTATCAACGGTTCAGACTGGTAATGGTGATTTAATGGTGTGGGGTATATTTTCTTGGCACACTTTGAGACTCTTAGTACCAATTGAGCATCGTTTAAATGCCACGGCCTACTATGTCCATCCCTTTATGACTACAGTGTACATATCTTCTGATGGCTACTTCCAGCAGGATAATGCACCATGTCAAATCATCTCAAACTGGTTTCTTAAACATGACAATGAGTTCACTGTACTCCAATGGCCTCCATAGTCACCAGATCTCAATCCAATAGAGCAACTTTGGGATGTTGTGGAACAGGAGGCTCGCATCATGGATGTGCAGCCGACAAATCTCCAGCAACTGCTTAATGCTATCATGTCAGTATGGACCAAAATGTCTGAGGAATGTTTCCAACACCTTGTTGAATTGATGCCACAAAGTAATTAAGCAGTTCTGAAGGCAAAAGGAGGTTCAACCCAGTACTAGCAAGTTGTACCTAATAAAGTGGACAGTAAGTGTGTGTGTCTATATGTATGTGTGTGTGTATGTGTGTGTATATATATATATATATATATGTGTGTGTGTGTGTATATATATATATATATATATATATATATATAAACACACAGAAAAAGTCCAGCACTCACTCACAAGCTCTCAACTAAGATAAAAAGCAGCAATGGAAGAATTAGTTACCGCATCTGGCCAAATGGGAAAAGCCCAGGTACCTCGTCAAGGTTTCTTCCAATAAACCTGGGTCCCTAACCAGCCACACAATGCAGGCTCACAATCAAACAACTGTGAAAAAAAGCAACTGTGAAAAAATGGAGGGTGCACAGGCTTATGTAATTTCCCCAAACATATACAAAACACGGGGGTGGGGTCAGCACTCTCAGGCCGGACCGGGTACACATCCTATGACCCTGCAACATGCACAGCCCTGGGTGCAAACCAGCACTCTCAGGAAGCTGCACTGTTACCAGAGCCACAGGCAGTTAACCCCAGTCAGGCCTGGGTGCAAGGCCCAAACAGGGAAAATTACAAAAAAATATTAAAATATTTTTTTGTAATTTTCCCTGTTTGGGCCTTGCACCCAGGCCTGACTGGGGTTAACTGCCTGTGGCTCTGGTAGCAGTGCAGCTTCCTGAGAGTGCTGGTTTGCACCCAGGGCTGTGCATGTTGCAGGGTCATAGGATGTGTACCCGGTCCGGCCTGAGAGTGCTGACCCCACCCCCGTGTTTTGTATATGTTTGGGGAAATTACATAAGCCTGTGCACCCTCCATTTTTTCACAGTTGCTTTTTTTCACAGTTGTTTGATTGTGAGCCTGCATTGTGTGGCTGGTTAGGGACCCAGGTTTATTGGAAGAAACCTTGACGAGGTACCTGGGCTTTTCCCATTTGGCCAGATGCGGTAACTAATTCTTCCATTGCTGCTTTTTATCTTAGTTGAGAGCTTGTGAGTGAGTGCTGGACTTTTTCTGTGTGTTTATATTAAAATATTTTTTTGTAATTTTCCCTGTTTGGGCCTTGCACCCAGGCCTGACTGGGGTTAACTGCCTGTGGCTCTGGTAGCAGTGCAGCTTCCTGAGAGTGCTGGTTTGCACCCAGGGCTGTGCATGTTGCAGGGTCATAGGATGTGTACCCGGTCCGGCCTGAGAGTGCTGACCCCACCCCCGTGTTTTGTATATGTTTGGGGAAATTACATAAGCCTGTGCACCCTCCATTTTTTCACAGTTGCTTTTTTTCACAGTTGTTTGATTGTGAGCCTGCATTGTGTGGCTGGTTAGGGACCCAGGTTTATTGGAAGAAACCTTGACGAGGTACCTGGGCTTTTCCCATTTGGCCAGATGCGGTAACTAATTCTTCCATTGCTGCTTTTTATCTTAGTTGAGAGCTTGTGAGTGAGTGCTGGACTTTTTCTGTGTGTTTATATTAAAATATTTTTTTGTAATTTTCCCTGTTTGGGCCTTGCACCCAGGCCTGACTGGGGTTAACTGCCTGTGGCTCTGGTAGCAGTGCAGCTTCCTGAGAGTGCTGGTTTGCACCCAGGGCTGTGCATGTTGCAGGGTCATAGGATGTGTACCCGGTCCGGCCTGAGAGTGCTGACCCCACCCCCGTGTTTTGTATATATATATATATATATATATATATATATATAATTTCAGGTTTGATGGGTGCCTTTTGTCAACTGTGCGTTACAGCTTATTCCACAGTTGTTCGATGGGATTCAGATCTGGACTCAGAGAAGGCCACTTCTTAATTGTCCAATGTTTTCTTCTCATCCATTCTTGGGTGCTTTTTGAGGTATTCTTTGGGTCATTATTCTGCTGAAGAACACATGACCTGCTACTGAGATGCAGCTTTCTGACACTGGGCAGTACGTTTCACCCCATAATGCCTTGCTAGTCTACTGATTTTATTGTGCCCTGCACAGATTCTAGGCAGCCTGTGCCAGAGGTAGCAAAGCAACCCAAAACATCACTGAGCCTCCTCCATGTTTCTTTCTTTTGTTTAACTTCTTTTTCCCTTCTGTAAGCATGGAGTTGTTGTGATATTCCAAAAAGCTCTACTTTTTCGTCTGTGCAAAGGACCTTCTCAAGTCTGTCTTTTTTGTGTTTTACTCTTAGAGGTGGGGTCTTCCCTAGGTCTTTTACCATGGAGCTCATTTTCATTCAGACAGTGACAGGTGGTGAGACTTGAACTATTTTACCTCGAGCTTCAACGTCAGCTTGGATCTGTTTTTTAAGATGTCTTTGGTTCTTTCTCCACCTTTCGAACAACCTTTCTCGTCATTCGTGGGTCAATTTTCCTCTTGTGGCCATGGATGTTGGCTACAGTCCCATGTGTCTTAAACGTCTTAATAATATTGGCAACAGTGCTCACAGGAACATCAAGCACTTTAGAGATGGTCTTGTAGCCTTTATATTTATCATGCTTGGCTATTATCTTCTTTCTAACCTCCTCAGATAACTCTCTGGTTTTCATTCTCTGTTCCATATTCAGTGTGAAACACACAGTGACAGACAATAGCAGATTGAGTACTTTTCTCAATTTAAACTGGCTGCATGAGTAATTATAAGATTGAATACACTGTTTATACTAATTTAAAAGAGAATAATCTGCTTGAAGTATTACTAAAAACAATTATTTATTGTAACTTCTAAAGGGTATCAATATTATTGTCAGGGTTATTTTAGTATATCTTTATAGAAGAAGCAACAATTTGCTCCATATATTGTGCATAATTGCACAATGTATGGATGACAAAAGATATTTTAATTTCAACACTTTTTAGGGCGCATAATTTGATTAAAATGCAAGGTTACAAATACTTTTGCCCTCTAAAAAAACTAATTGTATGTGGGTTTATCCATTAATTCTGCTCTTTTAAAAAAAAAAAATTCCCATGCTGATTGCTTTTCTTCCTGAAATTATATAATTCCTTTTATAGCTCTTAAAATAATACATACTATATCCAAATATCCTATCCCACCATAGAATCTGCACTTAGTTCTTTATCTCCGGCACCATTTTCTTGGACTTTTGCACATAAATCTTTAACGTTATTGACTTTTAAGACTGTTCTGCTGAGGGTATTGTCCATAGAATTTGTTTGTATCTAGGTACTGTCCTTCAACAAGGGATAAAGCAGGTTTTATTATTTGTTGCCAAGGATCTCAGGATTTTCTGAGTTTATGAGCTTTTTTGCATTCTGCATTCTGGTGCCAAAAAGGTTCAGAAAGCCTTCAAAGTTTATTTAACCATTTGGATTTGCTTGCATATAATGACCCCAGAAAACAAACTTTTTTTTAAAGTGCTTGGCTCATTTTAATGGGTCGCTTTCTGTTCTGTCATTATGGAACATCAGTAGAATACTCTTCCTTGCATACTTTCACTTAACCGGTTTAGTATGATTGCATCTGTACAGATAACATTTGGTAGAAAATCTGCAGGCCATGTGTTGTTAGACTTAGGTAGAGGTTTTGTTTTCTCACTTGTCTTCATATTGTTCAGCTTTGGTACAGAGCCAACAGAATTAATAAAGGTCTCACTCAAAGTTTTTAAATTGGGTAGTCTTTGTTCTCACGCTTTGGCCTTGAAATTCATTTTTCTTCTCATTTTCCCCAATAGTTTTGGCATAGCCAAGCAAGAGTCTAACTTAAACACATTGTAGGGAACTTTTGTAAGGCATTTATACTTACTCAATTTATAAGAGTCATATAAAACAGATTTACCAGTCAGAATAAGCCTGGTTTTAGTGACCATCTTGATGGTCCTTTCATTAATTTTAGTTTTACTCTAATTAATTTCTCAATTTATGTAGCCTGTCATCTATTTTCAAAGTCCTAATGAGCAATACGATGTAGAATTTTCTGTAATCCATGTAGGGAGATGTATTTTCAATACTTTGATGGATCTAAGTGTATATTAACAAGCACTGGCAGGTGTTTGTATGTGTGGGGGTTTACAACTGTTTATTTGGTACTTAACATTTATATAGTCTCATCTTAAAGTTTATAGCAATTTGCTGTTCTTGTCAGAATTTTAAAGAAACTAAAACGTCCATGTTGTAATAATAATTATTCTTCGTTTAATGGCTTACAAGTTTCTTAATGTTAAAGGATTTATAGATCTCACTTGCATTTTATATCCGTATTCTTCCCTCAGAATATTTACAGATAACAATGAAAACTGCTTGTTTGTATTTACAATTGAACAATTCCACATACAGAAAAAGGCATCTGTGCAGTGGGCCTGTGTTCTGTTGAATGCTTAAAGCTTTATTTGTCATGCTAAGCTGTTTATAAAGATTTTTTTTAGAATAAAGCATGTTCACTTTCATGATAATAAATGAACTGTGGACTTTTATTACCAAACAGAAAGGGAATTTGCTATAAAATACAGGGATGTCTAAACTCTTTTTACAGCTAATCAGGAGCATGCATTTTCTAAGTACATATCTTTCTAATGTAAGAATTCCAAAAAAGACATGCATCCCAAATGTAGATACCGCCTGAAGGAAAAGGATTTTAAAGACAAATATCTTTAGCAAGCTGGCTGGCTGGCTGGATAAGTCTTAAATTTTGCCTCTGGAACATTGATTCTCATAGATAGCGATGAACATCCCAAACCTGCCCACTCTGTCTTTGCTTCTATGTTGTCTGGCATGTTTTGTTTCTTCCTTTTTGTGATGAAAACTAAACATTGTGTTTCCCTTGTAATAGTATTGCTATGTGCAGTAACTGATGAAAAGTAATAGATTGGTACAGAAATCACTCTCCCTTCAACATTGATCAGTTTAATTGTCTTACAGACCTTTCATTTTTACTTTGAATGCTATATGATATAGTGTATCTTCAAGTACATCGAAGCCTTAAAGGAACATTGCACAACATAAACTCCTATCCCATGCATATGAAAGAGCATATACACTTTTACATGTAAAGTAAAATCAGTTTAAAGAAGAGACATTAAACTGGTGATCACAACTACAAAAGAATGGTTACAACTCACCATCTCATTAAGTCCTCCTGTGCCTGCTCCTTATTTCAAAACAGTTCTCCCATTTTAATAACTTCAAGGTGTCAGATGATGAAGTTCCGCCTCTTAATAATGGAAAGCACCATCTTGGAGCATACATATTCTCACACCCTGTGACAGAAGATGTTTGCACTCCCAGATCAGTGACCTTGCCAGATTTTTGTCAGCTGTATAATTTGTTTGGGGTTAGTGTGTATGATATAGTGTTTGAGCTTTACGTTTTTGTTTTGTTTGTTTTTGCCCGATATGTTCCTTAGAAATGGAGGCCAGGCATACACAAATGGTCATACTTAAATAAACAGTAAAGTCAAAATTAAACTTTCCCATTTACTTCTACCATCAAATTTCCTTTGTTTTCTTGATAACTTTTGTTGAAGAGTAAATCTAGGTAAGCTGATATGAGCTTAGCATGTTTTTAGCATTCTATGGAAGCATTTTGTGCAACTATGTATAGCATTGCTATGAAGAGTGTTGTAAACACTGCTGTGAGATGCCTATAGACATGTGCACGTGAGCTCACCTAGGATTATTCTTTAATGAAGGATAGTAAGCAAAATTGATAATACAAGTATATTGGAAAGTTCTTTAAAATATAATCCTCTATTTAATTTTGAGTTTACAGTTCTTTTAATAGCTAGTCAACCAGAAATAATTTAAGGACATTAGTAAATAAGGTATTTTTAGATTATAGGAGTGTGAAGGTATCATGCCAAAAAATTACATTTCACCATTGCTGCCCTCCCCAAACCTTTAACCCCTTAATGACCACAGCACTTTTCCATTTTCTGTCCGTTTGGGACCAAGGCTATTTTTACATTTCTGCGGTGTTTGTGTTTAGCTGTAATTTTCCTCTTACTCATTTACTGTACCCACACATATTATATACCGTTTTTCTCGCCATTAAATGGACTTTCTAAAGATACCATTATTTTCATCATATCTTATCATTTACTATAAAAAAAAATATAAAATATGAGGAAAAAATCGAAAAAAACACATTTTTTATAACTTTGACCCCCAAAATCTGTTACATATCTACAACCACCAAAAAACACCCATGCTAAATAGTTTCAAAATTTTATCCTGAGTTTAGAAATACCAAATGTTTACATGTTCTTTGCTTTTTTTGTAACTTATAGGGCCATAAATACAAGTAGCACTTTGCTATTTCCAAACCATTTTTTTTCAAAATTAGTGCTAGTTACATTAGAACACTAATATCTTTCAGGAATCTCTGAATTTCCATTGACATGTATATATTTTTTTTTAGTAGACAACCCAAAGTATTGATCTAGGCCCATTTTGGTATATTTCATGCCACCATTTTACCGCCAAATGCGATCAAATACAAAAAATCGTTCACTTTTTTACAAATTTTTTACAAACTTTTGGTTTCTCACTGAAATTATTTGCAAACCGCTTGTGCAATTATGGCATAAATGGTTGTAAATTCTTCTCTGGGATCCCCTTTGTTCAGAAATAGCAGACATATATGGCTTTAGCATTGCTTTTTGGTAATTAGAAGGCCGCTAAATGCCACTGCGCACCACACGTGTATTATGCCCAGCAATGAAGGGGTTAATTAGGGAGCATGTAGGGAGCATTTTGGGGTAATTTTAGCTTTAGTGTAGTGTAGTAGACAACCCCAACTATTGATCTAGGCCCATTTTGGTATATTTCATGCCACCATTTCACCGCCAAATGCAATCAAATAAAAAAAAAAAACGTTAACTTTTTCACAATTTTAGGTTTCTCACTGAAATCATTTACAAACAGCTTATGCAATTATGGCACAAATGGTTGTAAATGTTTCTCTGGGATCCCCTTTGTTCAGAAATAGCAGACATATATGGCTTTGGCGATGCTTTTTGGTAATTAGAAGGCCGCTAAATGCTGCTGCGCATCACGCGTGTATTATGTCTAGCAGTGAAGGGGTTAATTATGTAGCTTGTAGGGAACTTGCAGGGTTAATTTTAGCTTTAGTGTAGAGCTCAGCCTCCCACCTGAAACATCAGACCCCCTGATGCCTCCCAAATAGCTCTCTTCCCTCCCCCACCCCACAATTGTCCCCGCCATCTTAAGTACTGGCAGAAACTCTGCCAGTACTAAAATAAAAGGTATATTTGGGCTTTTTTGAGTTTTTTTTAAGCATATTTACATATGCTGCTGTGTAGGATCCCCCTTAGCCCCCAACCTCACAGATCCCCCACCAAACAGCTCTCTAACCCTCCCCCTCTGCCTTAATGGGCGCCATCTTGGGTACCCAGTTTAGAACAAAAATGTGCTTTTTTTTAAGAAAAATCCCTTTTTCTGTAGTGTAGCTCCCCCCACACCCAAGAACAACCCCCCACCCCTCCAAGATCCCTTTTACTGAAGTTTATTTTTTTTTTAATTTTTCCCTTTTCCCCCACAGTTACAATCTCATTTTCTGTAGTATAGCGGTTCCCACTCGCTCCCGCCCCGTGCACGCGCCCGCCCGCCACCCTCTGTGCACGCGAGCGCGCCCGTGCGCGCCCCCGTCAGCTCCGGCCCCGATCCCGCCCCCCTCCACCTTATACGGCCCATCGATGGCCGCCCACCCGCCTCCCAAGTCAGCTCCCACCCACCAACGTTACCGGCCACCGATGTCCGGTGCAGAGAGGGCCACAGAGTGGCTCTCTCTGCATCGGATGGCCATGCAGGGTTATTGCAGGATGCCTCCATATCGAGGCATCACTGCAATAACCGGAAAGCAGCTGGAAGCGAGCAAGATCGCTTCCAGCTGCTTTCCACACCGAGGACGTGCAGGGTACGTTCTCAGGCATTAACTGCCTTTTTTTTGAGGACGTACCCTGCACGTCCTTGGTCGTTAAGGGGTTAACCATAGGCCTAGATGACCTAGGCTAAAATACACTTCTAAACCCAACACATCAGTTCGGACTGAGACTTTTTTTTAATCATGTGGCTGGTCAATGACTATCATTTTACACCCTGAAACATTGTTGAGGGTAAAATATGAACATATTTCTTGCTTTTTTGCAACAATTAAATATTATAAAGTAGACAATAGATACATAAGACATAAAGGGCTAGATTAAAAGTGGAGCTCTGATTTATTGTGCGCCTGCCAATGGGCAAATATGCCCGCTTGCGGGCGCGCAATAAATAACTTGCCATTACAAGTAGCTGGTTATTGCTACCAAGGGCTCGCGGTAGCAATTAGTGTTTATAATATTAACCAGAGATCAGATCCCATTGGAGCCTATGAAAGTGCGCTCTTGTGAACGCAATGCTTCAGTGCAATGTAAACATTAGGTCGCGTTCGCATTGCACCTCACCTGTAATTACAGAGCACATTTGAATGCGCTGGTATTACAAAGTGGAGCTCAAATATCGCTTTAGCAAAAACAATATTTTGCACTCCACTTATAATCTGGCCCTAAATTGCTAAGAATGCAGTGGTTCCAATGTCCAAAATTTGGTTTATCCTATCCAAAGTGTTTGTTAAAGGGACATGAAACACGTTTTTTTTTCGTGATTCAGATGGAGCATGTGATTCTCTTGGTATTCTTTGTTGAAAGAGCAGTTTTGCATTACTGGTAGCTAGCTAAACACATCTTGTGAACCAATGAAAAGAGACATTTGTGTACAGCCACCAATTAGCAGCTAGCTCCCAGTAATGCTTTGCTCTTCCTAAGCCTAACTATTTATCCTTTTCAAATAAGTATGCCTAGAGAATGACACAGATTAGATAATATAAGTACATTGGAAAGTTGTTTAAAATCATATGCTCTGTTTGAATCATAAAATATTTGTTTTAAAGTATATTTGGAACAGTCTAATATGGTGCACAAACTACTGCTAAACTGTCACTGTTACATTTTTATTTATTAAAAGTCCTGATTTCTTTTTTTCCATTGATTGTGAGGGACACAAAACTTTTCCACTTTAAACATATAGTAGAAAAATAGCATTCATTTTTGTTTGCATGAGAATCCCATTTAAGTGGCATCAATGCATGGTAAGCTTTTCTTTAAAATGCCTGTCACATTTACAGCCATATTACAGTGCTGTACTGTCACATAAATAATAGATGCTAAACATTTATAGATGAGCTGAATGCTACTTTTTAAGTGATGATTAGTGACTTCAACATGACACTTGACACACACAAAGCAGTCGTTCCAAAACACTTCATGCTTCACACAATGAAAAGTCTTTTGACACTTGTACATGGGGTGTATTCTTTGGCATATATGAGACCTTTGCTGCTTGTATGGAATCAAAACTCACATATTTTACTACTTATTTGACTCATTCCCATTGTTTTTAAACCTTTTATATATAACATTTTTAGCTTTATTTGTTAACCCTTTTAATCAGTTTCTTAAAAATATTTTCATAAAAGGCAAAGACATTTTTTTTGTACGTAATAAAGTTAATTTTTTTTTACTCCACCACTGTTGCAGAATTATGATCTTAAAGGGACATGAAACACAATTTTTTTTTCTTTCATGATTTAGAAAGAGCATCCAATTTTAAACATCTTTCTAATTTAACTTCTATTATCTATTTTGCTTCATTCTCTTGATATTATTTGCTGAAAAGCATATCTAGATAGGCTTAGTAGCCGCTGATTGGTGGCTACACATAGCTGCCTCGTGTGATTGGCTCACCCATGTGCCCTGCTATTTCTTCAGCAAAAAATATCTAAAGAATGAAGCAAATTAGATAATAGAAGTAAATTGTAATGCTGTTTAAAATTGTATTCTTTATCTGAATCATGAAAGAAAAATTTGGGGTTTAGTGTCTCTTTAAGTTAAAGGGATATGAAACCCCATACATTCTATATGGCGGTTCTTTCATCAAACAATACCAAGAAAATACAGCAATTTTGCTAAAAGAAGTAAATTAGATAGTTGTTTAAAATTGTATTCTCTATCTGAATTGTGAAAGAAAAATTGGCATTTCATATCCCTTTAAAGGGATTCTAAACCCAAATGATTTATTTCACGATTCAGATAGAGCATGCAATTTTAAGCAACTTTCTAATTTACTCCTATTATCAAATTTTCTTCATTCTCTTGGTATCTTTGCCCACCAATCAGCAACTCTACCCAAGGTGCTAATCCAAAAATGGTCCGGCTCCTAAGCTTACATTCTTGCTTTTTCAAATAAAGATACCAAGAGAACGAAGAAAATTGATAATTGGAATAAATTAGAAAGGTGCTTAAAATTGCATGCTGAGTAATTAAAGAAACAATGTGGGTTTAGTATCTATTTAATAATACAGCTAAGGCCCATTAATGTGTTGAAGCCACGGTATGATTGTACAATCACACAGGCCCAGCCTGAAATTTTACATGCAGGTGAGCTGCTTAAACACAAATCACTGAGAAACAATACCTTCAGTCATTGTGTAATATGGTTATTACAAGCATAAGAATTTTTAGAGTGATTTTGCGATGTTAAATCAAACTTGTGATGTAAAATAGATGTATGAATGCTATTTATATCCAAGTGCTTGGGCTTTCAAATCTAAAAATGATTGCAGGTTTGAAATTGAGGAGTATATTTTATCATTTATGATACTGTAAAACATAGCAGAAACAAATGTGCATAAAGAGATAACATCCCTTTAACTTGATTATTTATTTTGCTCAGGATTGACGCCAAATAAATACACAGGGAGGCTACTAGATAGAGGGATTTATCTCTGAAATAAGATTTCTGTCACATATATGAAATTTGAAATGGATGAAAACAGTAGAAAGATATGAGGAGATGATATGTATATTTTGCTGTGTTTCATAGTATTTAGCTCAATTTGTCATCTTTCGGGAGGCACTGAGCAGTGATCTATTGTTTGTTAATATTTTATTTTATATATAGTGTATACTGCAAAATCCTCAGCTATCATAGCTGAGTATATCTTCTAAATAAAAAACAGCAATGTTGGACATTTTTTGTTTTTATATTTTTCTTATTAGTGGAATCAATACTTTCATGAAAGTAAAGGAGATAAGCTATGTGTCTCTGGTACTCTATTGATATGATCTTCATTGATTGGGTATACAGGGGCATATATACTATACAGTCATATGCAAAAGTTTAGGCACCCCTGACAATTTCCATGATTTTCATTTATAAATAATTGGGTGTTTGGATCAGCAATTTCATTTTGATCTATCAAATAACTAAAGAACACAGTAATATTTCAGAAGTGAAATAAGGTTTATTGGATTAACAGAAAATGTGCAATATGCATCAAAATGAAATTAGACAGGTGCATAAATTTGGGCACCTTTGTCATTTTGTTTATTTGAATACCTGTAACTACCTAGCACTGATTAATTGGAACACACAATTGGTTTGGTGAGCCCATTAAGCCTTGAACTTCATAGACAGTTGCATCCAATCATGAGAAAAGGTATTTAAGGTGGCCAATTGCAAGTTGTTGTTCTCTTTGACTCTCCTCTGAAGAGTGGCAACATGGGGGCCTCAAAACAACTCTCAAATGACCTGAAAACAAAGATTGCTCAACATTATGATTTAGGGGAAGCCTACAAAAAGCTATCACAGAGATTTAAGCTGTCAGTGTCCACTGTGAGGAACATAGTGAGGAAATGGAAGACCACAGGCACAGTTCTTGTTAAGGCCAGAAGTAAAATATCGGAGAGGCAAAGGATGGTGAGAACGGTCAAAAACAGCCCACAGACCACCTCCAAAGACATCATCTTACTACAGATGGTGTCACTGTGCATTGTTCAATAATTCAGCGTATGGGAAAGTGATGCGGAAGAAGCCTTTTCTGCACACACGCCACAAACGGAGTCACTTGTGGACTGATGAAACAAAGATTGAGTTATTTGGTTATTTGGTCATAACAAGGGGTGGCAAAAGAACACAGCGTTCCAAGACAAACACTTGCTAGCCACAGTAAAATTTGGTGGATGTTCCATCATGCTGTGTAGCCAGTGTCAGTACTGGGAATCTTGTTAAATTTGAGGGTCGCATGATTCCACTCAATATCAGCAGATAATTGAGAATAATGTTGAGGAATCAGTCACAAAGTTGAAGTTACGCCGGAGCTGGATATTTCAACAAGACAACAACCCAAAACACTGTTCAAAATATACTCTGGCATTTATGCAGCGGAACAAGTACAGTACAATGTTCTGGAATGGCAAAACCAGTCCCCAGACCTGAATATCATTGAAAACCTGTGGGGTGATTTGAAGTGGGCTGTCCATGCTCCGCAACCATCAATCCTAACTGAACTAGAGATGTTTTGCAAGGAGGAACAGTCCAAAATACCTTCATCCAGACACTCATTACAGGCTATAGGAAGGGTCTAGAGGCTGTTATTTCTGCTAAAGGAGGTTCTACTAAATATTATTGTGATATATCTGTTGGGGTGCCCAAATTTATGCACCTGTCTAATTTTGTTTGGATGCATATTGCACATTTTCTGTTAATCCAATAAACCTCATTTCACTACTGAAATATTACTGTGTCCTTCAGTTATTTGATAGATCAAAATGAAATTGCTGATCCAAACACCCAATTATTTAGAAACGAAAATCATGGAAATTGTCAGGGGTGCCTAAACTTTTGCATATGACTGTATATCTAAGGTTAAAGAGACCGTAAAATAAAATGATTAATTATGCATAGTGTAACATTATATATATATATATATATATATATATATATATATATATATATATATATATATATATATATATGTATATAGCCCCTTTTCTTGTAGTTTAAAGGTACATGAAACCCTAATTTATTTCCTAAGATATGGAGAGTCCACAACGTCAATCAATTACTAGTGGGAATATCTCTCCTGGCCAGTAGGAGGCTGCACAGAGCACCACAGCAAGGCTGTTAAGTATCACTCCCCTACCCATAATCCCCAGTCATTCTCTTTGTCTCTGTCAATGGAGGAGGTGAAGTTTGGTGTCTGAAGAAATTTAGTTTTGGGTTTCCCTACAAGCAAGGAATTTGGGGTTTAGCTTAGTCCACGTTAATCTCTGCAGTAGAGTAGTGGTTGCTTTAAAGCAGTTAGGAAATTGTGAAGTGGGCCTTGCTCTGTTTCCTAACATATTGCTGCCCTAGTATAGAAAACCAAATTAGGTTTACTCTGTTCTTTCTTTTTTCTACAGGTCTCTGTAAGAAAAATGTGTCCTTTCACGCCTTGTGAGCTGTCGTCCTACCTGACAGATTGCAGGTAAGTGCTTTTGCCTTCTAGGTATGGGAGACTTGCACTTTAAGAAAGATCTAAACTGCAATTTTTTATGTGGACATTTTATATCCTTTGTGAGGATATTTATAGGCAAGGCAGGGCGTAGGTACTAAGGGGTTAATTTTTTCCTTGCTGGGAAAGATTAACTCTTTATTGGGGAGGGCTTGCAGCTGCTTATTGTATTTGGCTGATGTTCTGTTTTTTTTTTTTTTTTTCTCACAGCTTGAGAAGTGTGTATAAAGATTTTATGGGGGTGTTTTAACTGTTGATTTCAACTTTTTGGGGCTTTATTTCTGTCAGTGCGCGCTTTCTTTTGTTTCTGCGCTGTTTTGTTGGCCGGAAATGGTCATGTGACTTGCTCTTCCGCTTTTTAGTCTGTAAGAGCCGTCCTTACATTCTAGTTTGTGAGACAGGAAGGTGTTGTTTTCGTAGCTAGTCCTCTAGCTTGTTTTCAGGTCGTCAGGTAGGGCACCCCAGCTCTTCTGGGGTGTAGAGGGCCTTTTCTGGTTATTGCTGCTACTTTTTGAAGTGTTTTTTTTTTTTTTTTTTTTTTTTGAGAGGAAATTATTTTCTATGAACATGGATCAAGAATCCCTTGCTTGTTATAAGTGCCTGTTATGCCTTGAGACATAAATTGTTTTGCCTATGCAATTTTGTGCTACTTATTTATCTAAAACTTTGCAATGTAAAGATAAATTGTTGCCTTTTGAGCCCGATAAAGTTTCTCAGGATGATGCTGTTCATGCAATGCAACAGTTTTCTCCTCTAACGTCCCAAGCCTCTTTGGTGTCACATGCAGTGCCCTGTGGTTCCTCTCAACCTCCTGGTGGAGTGTATTTGCCTGCAGATTTTGTTGCACAGATATCGTCTGCGGTATCTGCGGCATTATCTGTTTTTCCTGTTTTGGGAAAATGCAAGAGGAAAACTAAACATTTATCACATAGTAAGGTATCTGTTTCAGCTGCTTCCTCATAAGTCTGATGGGGAGGTTTCCTTGGCAGCCCCTGAGGGTGAAAACTCATATTCAGACAGTGTAAATCCTTTGCCTGATACTGAGGAAGTTAATTTTAGATTTAAGCTTGAACACCTTTGTGTATTGTTAAAGGAGGTTTTGGCTACTTTGGACGACTCCATTCATCTGTCGTGGTCAACCCTAAGAAGTCTAGTAAACTTAATAAATACTATGATGTTCCTTCCTCTGTGGAGGTGTTTCCTGTTCCAGAACGTGTGACAGATTATTTCTCAAGAATGGGAGAAGCTAGGGATTCTGTTCTCCCCATCTCCCGTTTTTAAAAAGATGTTTCCTGTTGCTGACTCTATTAAAGATTCTTGGCGCACAGTGCCTAAAGTAGAAGGGGTTATTTCTACTCTGGCTAAGAGAACTACGATCCCTATAGAGGATAGCTGCTCCTTTAAGGATCCCATGGACATGGTCTTCAATGGCAACCTGCAGTTTGTATTGCCACAGTATCTAGTGCAGCATCTTATTGGTGCAATGCTTTGTCTGAATCTATTTTAGAAGAGACTCCGTTGGGGGAAATTCAAGATAGAATTAAGGCTCTTAAACTAGCTAATTTCTGATGCTAACATGCAAGTTTTTAAACTAGGAGCCAAATTGTCTGGCTTTACTGTTCTAGCCGTAGGGCTTTGTAGCTAAAATCTTGGTCAGTTGATGTTACTTCTAAGTCCAAGCTTCTGGCCTTTTAAAGGTAAAACCTTATTTGGACCTGGTTTGTCAGAAATTATTTTTGAGATTTCGAGTGGAAAATACTTTTTTCTACCACAAGACAAGAAAAATAAACCTAAAGTACGTCAAAGTAATTTTCATTCTTTTCGCAATTTCAAAAGTCAAAAGTCTTCTTCCTCTTCCAAGCAGGAATAGTCCAAGTCTTCTTGGAGACCCAATCCGTCTTGGAACAAGGGGAAGCAGTCTAACAAGCCTGCAGCTGAGTCTAAGACAGCATGAAGGCTCGGCCCCCGGTCCAAAGATAGGATAAAGTGGGGGGCAGACTTTCCCTTTTTTGCCATACCCTTGGGCTGTGGACATAGTAACTCATGGTTACAAAATAGAATTCAAATCTCTTCCTCCCAAGGGCAGATTTCTCCTTTCAAGATTGTCTGCAGATCAGGTAAAAAGAGAGGCATTCTTGAACTACGTTCAGGATCTATTCTCTCTGGGAGTGATTGTTCTAGTTCCTGTAAGGGAACAGGGTCTAGGATTCTATTCAAATCTGTTTGTGATTCCCAAAAAGGAGGGAACTTTTCGACCAATTTTGGATCTAAAGTGTCTCAACAAGTTTCTCAGGGTACCGTCCTTCAAGATGGAGTCCATTCGGTCCATTCTTCCTTTGGTTCAAGTGGGTCAGATCATATCAACTATAGACCTGAAGGATGCATGCATTCACAAGGATCATCGCAAGTTTCTGAGATTCACTTTTCTAGACAAACACTTTCAGTTGGTGGCTCTTCCGTTTGGCCTTGCCACAGCTCCCAGAATTTTTACAAAGGTTCTGGGGGCTCTTTTGGCAGTGATCAGGTCTTGGGGAATTGCAGTGGTGCCCTACCTGGACGATATTTTGGTTCAGGCGCCATCTTTTCAACAAGCAAACTCTCATACAGAGATCTTGTTTTTTCTACGTTCCCATGGATGGAAAGTGAATCTGGGAAAGAGTTCCCTTGTTCAGTAGCAAAAAAAAGCGGGTCTCAGGCATAGAAGTAGTTTGTGAAACAAAGCACATTTATTGCTGGTATCACTTGGGAGAGATTACAATACATAAATAAAAACAAACTACATGTAGCAGGGAATGGTCAGACGCGTTTCGGCTCACGCCTTCATCCGTGACCTGTGAATTATACAATGCTAGACATATAAATACCCTCAGCGGAAAGCTGATTGGACAATTTACATAATAAGTAATTGATTGAGGAGATCATAGTAACCGCCCCTATAAATGTTTTAACCCTTCATTCAAATGACTTAATAAAAAGAAAAAGAGAAAGAAAAACACACATTGTTCAAAATATGAAAGAATGCCCCCATGCTTATGAGTGTCACACATCTTTTTCCCCATATAAGATTTTACATTTTATGTTTAATTATATTCGACTTCACTGAGTGAGAGTGCAAATAGAAGTCTGGGGGAGGCCCTTATCAATTACTGATAAATTATATATATGCCATTTTTATCGCAGCTTCCATCCATACCAGATATTGGCATAATATTTAAGCTTGACAGTTTAACATATGGTATTGGACAAAGCTACAACACTGGCAAAACACCACCCATAATATTATAACAAACATAGTTGCTCTGTCACTGAGAATAGCCGAACACAAATTTGCCCACCTAATAATGAGATCATATGAGAAAAAAATGTGACTATTCTACAAATAATATGGGACAGTCTAATAAAACTTGATGTAACATATAAGAGCTTCAAATAGAGCCCTGAAAAGAGGGGGAATGAAATTATCGGAGTTAGTAATTTATCAGAGAGATGTCACTTAAATAAACTGAGTTTGTAGTGAATATTTCCTATTGCTGTTATTACCATTGTGCTGTAGAATAAACCTAATTTCTAATAACCCCAAAGGATGTAAATAAGAGATTGCCCATATGTTTCATCAAACCTAACTGTGAGTAATTTCTAAATCAATTAATATTAAGTGGGTTATCTATTTCCAGACATTGATTATGTCTGAATCAATGTTAAAACCCAAAGGTACCCTTGTTCTCAGGGTGAAAATCCAAAAGGCTTCTCTTTTGGAAAGGATCTCATCCACATTGCCCCCTCTTACAGGACGGCGAATTAACTCAATTACCAGCCATCTGAATGAGTCCACCTTACAATCATGTTCGACAATAAAATGCTCTGCCAATGCTGAACATGGATTGACATTGGAGATATCATTGAGATGTTCCCTAATCCTTTCTCGGACTTCCCTGGTGGTCATACCTACATACTGTAGGTTACACGATGTGCACTTGATCATGTAGACAACATACTTATTTCTACAATTGGAGAAATGATCCACATTATATATCCGTTGAGTAACGCACGATTGAAATTGCTTTGTGACTATCGCTTGGCCACATGCTTTGCAGCTTGATTTGCCGCACTTGAAGTGACCTTTAGTGGTTAACCAACTGTCTTTTTTAGCATGACCACGAATCATACTGGGAGACAAGTGGTTGCCTAAGGTTTGATTTCGTCTTGAGACGAAACGAAAACCTTTTTTGACAATAGGGTTCAAAGATGCATCACCCATTAATATGGGTAAATTTTCTTTATAATTTTAATGATGGCATCATATTGTCTACTGTATCTTGTGCTAAAAATAATTTTATCATCTTGTGCAACAATTTTTTCTGACCAGGTTTGTCCTTTAGGAGAGATGTCCTGTCCATAGCTTTCACTTGAGCTGCTGCTTTCTCTATTACAGAGACTTCATATCCTCGTTCAATGAACTTTTGTCTTAATGCAACACCCTCTAATACGAAGGTCTGTTCGCTAGAACAGTTGCGTTTTAATCTTATGTATTCGCCTTTTATCATACCAAAGCCTGTGCACCTAGGATGCAAACTCTTTGCATGCAACAGAGAGTTGGACTTGATTGGCTTAGAGTACAGCTCAGAGATGACGACTCCATTGCAAACATCACCTATAAGTGTTAAGTCCAAATATGGAACCTTAGTGGAGTCACAGGTATATGTGAAACTTAAACCATATCTGTTATTGTTGAGGCTTGCAACGAATTCATCAGCCTCTTGTACTGTACCCCCCCATATAAAAAGCAAATCATCGATATAACGTCTATAGAATTTGATGCAGTGTTGAAAAGAGTTTTCCTGTCCATAAACGTGGAACAGCTCCCACCAACCCATGTATAGGTTGGCATAGGAGGGGGCAAATTTTGCCCCCATAGCTGTTCCACGTTTCTGGAGGAAAAACTCATTTTCAAAAAGAAAATAATTATGATTAAGCAAGAACTCTATTATATCAATAACATAATTTCTGAAATCCGTTGAATAATTACTATCGGTCCAAGAAAAATTTAACGGCCCGTAGGCCTAAATCATGCGGTATGGCGAATACAGACCAACAACATCCACAGTAAGCCAAACTTGATTGAGGACCAGGTCTCATTATCCAAAAGATTCAGAAGATGCTGGGGACAAGTAATACTAATGGTTGGAGGATACTGTCAATCCAAGCTGATAATCTCTCCAAAAGGGAACCAATGCCCGAAACAATGGGCCTTCCCTTTATAGACTCCAGAGACTTGTGGATCTTTGGAAGATGGTGAAAGATAGGAATGATAGGATCCTTGACATAAAGAAAGTCAAAAGTATCACTATCAAAGAATCCAGCTTCTCTCCCATCATCCAATAGATCATACACAAGTCTCTGGTAGTCAAGTGTTGGATTTTTTCCCAACTTAGCATAAACCTGGGTATCATTAAGTTGACGATTGTTGCTTCTTCAATGTAGTCCCCTCTATTGAGTACCACTACATTGCCCCCCTTATCCGCCTGTTTGATTATGATATTATAATTCTCTTGCAGGGATTTAAGGGCAACTTTCTGTGATAGAGATAATTTTGGACCTTGATAGTAGTACTCAAACTGTCATGTAGACTCTGTAAGTCCATCTCTACTTGTTTATGGAAAAATTCCAATACATTACCCCTACTTCTTGTGGGGTAAAAAATGGACGGTGGTCTGAAGCCTGCATGTGTGCTTTTGACCAAAGTTTGTCTTATTGGATTCAACTTCTAATTCCAAAAGAGACATATAGTCACGTACTTCGTCAAATGTTAGATCAATAGGTGTAACTTCTAAGGTGCATGGATCACAATTATTATCTGAGACAAACGGCTGAGACATATTTTGCTGTGTGAAAAACTTTTTTAATGTCAATTTACGTACAAACTTATTGACATCAATAATAGTGTCAAAAACATTAAAGTCTTCAGCTGGTACAAAACCTAGTCCCAGTTGTAGTAATTGCTCTTGTTCATGTGTCAAATCATGTGAAGAGACATTAATTACTGTGTGACTTTGTATCTGTTTTTCTGCCGATTCACTCTCAGGCCATATCTCTTTTCTGTTTGAAGTGACCCTCTTGCCCCTTCTTTTCCTCTTCCTAAACCTATGCCTTTTGTTCTTTGTTCCTTGGGAAAAACCTGTACAATACCTGCTTGATTCGCATTATCAGAGCCCTGTTCATTAACTATTGCCTCCCTATCATCTAGTACTATCTCAAAATGTGGGTGTGATGGTACGGTTAGATTCTTGACTATGATTACTTGCGTTACCTATAGTGTGTGATTGTGGAACCTCATTGATCGTCATATTTTCAATACCCAAATTATGACTATTATGGCTGTCATACCTGTCTTGTACCTCCTCTCGGGTCTCCTGGAGTATGGTAGATTTAGTGCTCTCCTCTGTTGAAGAGGCATCCGTATCTGAAAAAGAGACTTGTTTAGTACGTGATTTTTGATTTTTCTTATTGTATCTCCTGGGTTTTCTTTTAAAATTAGACCAGAGGTACACCATATTGTTTTTATAATCTAACAAGTCTCTATCAAATTTCTTATACTTTAAAGCATCAATGTCCTCTTTAACAGAAGTTACAGTCCCTTTTAGGATATCATCGAAATTGTTATAATCCTTATGTGTCAAAAACTGGTTCATGTCTTCTTGTAGTATGGTGATTTCACTGCGTATGTGCTCTAACTGATCTTTCTTATATACAATAAGCATATTCATTAATCTAATTGAGCAATCTGTTAACACAGTGTTCCATCTTTCTATAAAGGCCTTGTCAGTGACTAAAAATGTAGGAAACTTAACAATTCTTAATCCTCTTGGGATCATGTCCATACTCAAATACTTTTCCATAAGGTTTATATCCCACCAAGTTTTATGTTCTTTAATGAGGAGGTCCTCCAACTTAGAAAAGACATCTGTGATGGTGATTCTCCTTGTCTTACATGAAAATAGCTCACTCAAAGTAGGCCTTGATTTGTCCAAATCAGCAATGTCTCTGAGGGAAAAAGGCTTTAGACTCTCCATATTTACTAGAAAACCAGCAAAGGGACTAATATGATTTAGACCCAATGAAATATAAGCACAAATATCATGTTAAATTTTCAAGTGCTTGCTCTATGAAAATACTAGAACACACTGGTAGGCTAATCGAGTGGGGAAGGGTGTGTAGGAAAATGGGATTAGATAAATCCAAAAAATGCAAGAGAGTCCCGACTAACCACTGCTAGATAGCCTCCAATGCGTAAATCAATTGTAGTAATTATAACGACAGTCTAATTTCCCTTATTTCACTTAGTGCCAGTAATTTCAAACGTAACATGAAGATTTCATTTTGCGGCTTAGCATTATGTGAAAAGTTCGATACAGTTCTTACCAGTGGGGGAAAGAGAAGAACGGAACGTAGCGAAGTGAGTGGAATCTTCTTTGAAAGGTTAGGCTGTTTCACTGCGAACAGAACCACATCAGGAACCCAGCTACTCACAGTGGAAAATTTCTCCACGTTGGCTGCTCCTCACGGTCTGCGCGTTGTCCGCCCTGACGTCACCGGAAGTAGGGTGACTGATACCGGAAGCTCTCAAGTGCATTCGTTCCGTCTCCTAATGTGGTCCCCCACGGCTCCAAACAGGAAGACGAGTAGTCTGTTCCTCTGCGGCCGATGCCCGTACTCCAAGTTTTCCGGAAGAAATCTCCCAATATGGTATGTTGGTTTTCCAGGCACTGTTATAGTTATAAGGGAATATGTGATAAGACTGCCAATAGAGACTGTATCGCAACTTCTTCCCTGCAAACCGCTACTGGCTATCCCACGGCCAGATAATCAGTTCAGTAACAAAGAAAGCGGGTCTCAGGCATAGAAGTAGTTTGCGAAACAAAGCACATTTATTGCTGGTATCACTTGGGAGAGATTACAATACATAAATAAAAACAAACTACATGTAGCAGGGAATGGTCAGACGCGTTTCGGCTCACGCCTTCATCCGTGACCTGTGAATTATACAATGCTAGACATATAAATACCCTCAGCGGAAAGCTGATTGGACAATTTACATAATAAGTAATTGATTGAGGAGATCATAGTAACCGCCCCTATAAATGTTTTAACCCTTCATTCAAATGACTTAATAAAAAGAAAAAGAGAAAGAAAAACACACATTGTTCAAAATATGAAAGAATGCCCCCATGCTTATGAGTGTCACACATCTTTTTCCCCATATAAGATTTTACATTTTATGTTTAATTATATTCGACTTCACTGAGTGAGAGTGCAAATAGAAGTCTGGGGGAGGCCCTTATCAATTACTGATAAATTATATATATGCCATTTTTATCGCAGCTTCCATCCATACCAGATATTGGCAAGAGTTCCCTTGTCCCAGCTACAAGGGTGGTTTTCTAAGGGATCATAATAGATTCCCTATCTATGAAGATTTTTCTGACGGAGGTCAGAATATCAAAAATTCTCTCCTCTTGCCTCTCTCTACAGTCTACTGTTCGGCCATCAGTAACTCAATGTATGGAGGTAATTGATCTGATGGTCGCTTCCATGGACATCATTCCCTTTGCTCGATTCTATTTGAGAGATCCGCAGTTATGCATGCTCAGACAATGGAATGGAAATCATTCGGATTTATCTTAGAGAATAGTTCTAGATCAATCGACAAGAGACTCTCTTCCGTGGTGACTTTCTCAGGAGCATCTGTCTCAGGGCACATGCTTCCGGAGACCTTCCTGTGTGATTGTGACCACGGATGCCAGTCTGCTAGGCTGGGGGGCAGTCTGGAACTTGTTAAGGGCGCAGGGACTTTGGACTTGGGAAGAGTCTGCTCTCCCATAAACATCTTGGAGTTGAGACCGATTTTCAATGCTCTGATGGCTTGGCCTCAGTTGTCTTTAGCCGGGTTTATAAGGTTTTAGTCAGACATCATCACCTCAGTGGCTTATATCAACCACCACGGAGGAACCTGGAGTTCCTTAGCCATGTAGGAGGTGGCTCGTATTATTCAGTAGGCTGAGATTTACAATTTTTGTCTATCTGCCATTCACATTCCAGGAGTGGACAACTGGGAGGTGGATTTCCTGAGCAGACAGACATTTCATCCCGGGAAGTGGGCTCTCCATGCGGAGGTGCTCTCCAGGTTAACCCTCAAATTGGGGGTGCCGGAGTTGGATCTGATGGCGTCTCGGCAGAACGCCAAGCTTCCAAGGTACGGTTCAAGGTCAAGAGATCCGCAGGCCGCTCTGATAGATGCTCTGGCGGTTCCTTGGGTTTTCGGTCTAGCATATCTTTTTCCTCCATCTGCGCTCCTTCCACGAGTCATTGCTCTTATCAAGCAGGAAAGAGCGTCGGTTATTCTAATAGCTCCTACGTGCCCTCGCAGGATTTGGTATGCAGACCTAATGATGTCATCTCTTCCACCTTGGAGATTGCCTCTGAAGAAGGACCTTCTATTTCAAGGTCCTTTCCTCCATTCAAATCTCTTTCTCTGAAGCTGACTGCTTGGAGATTAAACGCTTAGTCATTTAGACTATGTTGCAGGCTTGCAAGCCTGTAACTCGTAAGATTTACCATAAGCTATGCCGTAAATACCTTTATTGGTGTGAATCTAAGGGTTACTCTTGTAGTAAGGTCAGGATTCCTAGGATTTTGTCTTTTCTTTAGGAAGGTCTGGAGAAAGGATTGTCAGGCAGTTCTCTGAAAGGTCAGATTTCTGCTTTATCTATTCTGTTACATAAGCATCTGGCTGATGTGCCAGATGTTCGTTTCTTTTGTCAAGCTTTGGTCAGAATCAGGCCTGTGGTTAAACCTGTTACTCTTCCTTGGAGCCTTAAAGGGACAGTCAAGTAAAAAAAAAAAATCTTTCATGATTTAAATAGGGCGTGTATATTTTAAACAACTTTCCAATTTACTTTTATTACCAATTTTGCGTTATCCTCTTGGTATTCTTAGTTGAAAGCTAAACCTAGGAGGTTCATATGCTAATTTCTTTGATCTTGAAGGCCGCCTCTAATCTGGAAGCATTTTGACAGTTTTCACCACTAGAGGGTGTTAGTTCATGTGTTTCATATAGATAACATTGAGCTCAGACACGTGAAGCTCTTAGGAGTCAGCACTGATTGGCTAAAAATGCAAGTCTGTCAAAAGAACTGAAATAAGGGGGCAGTTTGCAGAGGCTTAGATACAAAGTAATCACAGAGGTAAAAAGTATAACTGTGTTGGTTATGCAAAACTGGGGAATGGGTAATAAAAGGGATTATCTACCTTTATAAACAACAAAAAATCTGGTGTTATCGGTTATTTGTAGAGCGCCAACTGATTCTGCAGCGCTATAAACAAAGGCGGAGTACAACAAAACAATTATAGGGATCAAATGGGTAGAGGACCCTGCCAAGAGTTGCACTGTTGTAGTTAGCTCTTGAGAAGGTGATCTACAAACAGCTGGACTCTTAGGCTTACATGCTAAGGGGGTTCAGGGGATAGCAATGGAGGAGAGGAACTGGTATAAAAGAAAGGTTAGCGTAGGTTGTATGCATCCCTGAACAGTAAGTAGAGTCTTTAGTGAGTGCTTGAAGCTTCCAAAACTAGGGGAGAGTCTTGTGTCTGGAGAAGTCCTGTAAACGGGAGTGTGATGAGGTAACAAGAGAGGAGGAGAGTAGGAGGTAATGAGCAGAGCGAAGGGGACGGGAAGGAGAGTATCTGGAGAGAAGGTCTGAGATATAGGGGGGAGCAGTGCAGTTGAGGGCTTTGTATGTCAGAGTGAGAATTTTGTGTTTGATCCTATAGGCAAGATGGACAGTGAAGGGATTGGCAGAGAGGTTCAGCAGATGAAGAGCGACATGTAAGGAAGATGAGCCTGGCAGAGGCATTCATTATGGATTGTAAAGGAGCTAGGCGGCAGGTGGGGAGACCAGAGAGGACAGAGTTGCAGTAATCTTAAAGTTTTGCATCAGGCTCTATTTGAGCCTATGCATTCCATAGATATTAAGTTGTTATCTTGGAAGGTTTTGTTTCTAATTGCTATCTCTTCTGCTCTGAGAGTTTCGGAACTCTCGGTTTTGCAGCTTGATTCGCCTTACCTTATCTTTCATGCGGACATGGTGGTTCTTCATACTAAATTGGGTTTTTCTTCCTAAGGTGGTTTCGATCAGAAATATTAATCAGGAGATTGTTGTTCCTTCCCTCTGTCCTAATCCTCCTTCTTATAAGGTATGTCTGTTGCACAATTTGGATGTTGTGTGTGCTCTTAAATTCTACCTTCAGACGACTAAAGAATTTCACCAGTCTTCTGCTCTTTTTGTTTGTTTCTCTGGAAAGTGTAAGGGTCATAACGCTACTGCTACTTCTCTTTCTTTCTGGTTGAGAAGTATGATTCGTTTTGCTTATGAGACTGCTTGTCAACAGCCTTTTGAGAGAATTACGGCTCATTCCACTAGGGCTGTTTCATCTTCTTGGGCCTTCAAAAATGGAGCTTCTGTGGAACAGATTTGCAAGGTATAGCAACTTGGTCCTCTTTGCATACTTTTTCCAAATTTTATAAATTTGATAATTTTGCTTCAGCTGAGGCCTCTTTTGGGAGAAAGGTTCTTTAAGCGGTGGTGCTTTGTTTAGGTCTGCCTGTCTTGTTTTCTCTCCCTGTTCATTCTGTGTCCTCTAGCTTGGATATTGGTTCCCACTAGTAATTGAATGACGTTGTGGACTCTCCATATCTTAGGAAAGAAAACAGAATTTATGCTTACCTGATAAATTTATTTATTTCCGCATATGAAGAGTCCATGACCCTCCCTTTATTAAGACAGTTATTTTTGACTAAACCTCAGGCACCTCTACACCTTCTGCTATTCCGTTTTTCCATTTTCCTTCGGTCGAATGACTGGGGATTATGGGGTAAGGTGGTGATACTTAAAGGGACACTGAACCCAAATTTTTTCTTTCGTGATTCAGATAAAGCATGCAATTTAAGCAACTTTCTAATTTACTCCTATTATCAATATTTCTTTTGTTCTCTTGCTATCTTTATTTGAAAAAGAAGGCATCTAAGCTATTTTTTTGTTCAGTTTCACCGGATAGCACTTGTTTACTGTTGGTGAATTTATCCACCATCAGCAAGAACAACCCAGATTGTTTCACCAAAAATGGGCCGCATCTAAACTTACATTCTTGCATTTCAAATAAAGATACCAAGAGAATGAAAAAAAATTGATAATAGGAGTAAATTAGAAAGTTATTTAAAATATGCATGCTCTATCTGAATCACAAAATATTTTTGGGGGGGTTTAGTGCCCCTTTAACAGCCTTGCTGTGGTGATCTTTGCCGCCCTCCTGCTGGCCAGGAGAGATATTCCCACTAGTAATTGAATGACGTAGTGGACTCTCCATATCCGGAAAGAAAGAAATTTATCAGGTAAGCATTTTTTACTTTCATGATTCAAATGGAAAGTTGTTTTAAATTTTCTTCTCTGTGCCTGAATCATGAAAGTTTAATTTTGACTTTAATGTCCCTTTAATTGTGCATATTTCAGACCAGAAATCTGCCAGAACAAATGTCAGGCTTTGCAAAGCCTAACCTTGCCACATGTTTTCTCCCTCATTTGTTCTGTTAGCATTTCTGCTGATGACAAACATTGGAGAACACAATGGCTGAGGCAAGCCCTGTTGTTTCCAAACCAAGTCCAGATTGACTCCTCCAAATAAGGAAAGTGGTGGATGGAGTTGATCATTGAAAAGCAATTGCAGCAAGCAAGATATTAAATCTGTTCTAGTAATGTTAATGTATTGTAATAACAGGACAGTTACTGTCCTTTAATTTGAGTCTTTGTAAGGGTGAAAGCTCTGGGGTTTTCTGGGGGGAGGGAGGTGACGGAGAGCTGATTAGCTTAAAGGGATATGAAACCCCCCACATTTTATTTCTGTGATTCAGACAGAGCATACAATGTTTAGAAAGTTTCCAATTTACTTCTATTATCAAATTTGCTTCATTCCCATTGTATTCTTTGTTGAAGAGACACCTAGGTAAGTGCCTGGAGCACTATATGGCAGGAAATAGTGCTGCTATCTACTGCTCTTGTAAATGGATAACAGGCTTGCAAATGTGCTGCTGTGTAGTGCTCCAGACACGTGAACACTCCTGAGCTTACGTTCCTGCTTTTCAACAAAAGATACCAAAAGTATGAAGAGCATTTGTTAATAGAAGTAAAGTAGGAAAGTTGTTTAAAATTGTAATGCTCTGTCTGAATCATTAATGAAAAAAGTGGGTTTTATATCCCTTTAAAATATTAGGGACAGTTTAAAAGATCAGAGGTAATATAGGTAAAACTCTGGTACCTATATAATGTGTGTGGTGGAACATTTATTGTTAACTGCCCGCAATGAATTCGCTCCTTTGCTGCACAGAATATAACTGTCTGTTAATCGAGCTTGAGAATGCCTAAGCATTAAAGGGACATGAGACCCAAAATGAAACGTCATGATCCAGAAAAGGAAAACATTTTAAACAACTTTCCAGTTTACTTCTATTATCTAATTTCTTTTTATCTGTGTATCATTTGCTGAAAAGCATACCTAGTAGGTTCAGGAGCAGCAATGCACTAATGGGAGCTAGCTTCTATATTTGGGGGATGCATATATATGCCTCTTGTCATTGGCTCACCTGTGAGTTAGCTCCCAGTATTGCACTGCGTCTCTGTCAAGCAAAGGACACCAAAAGAATGATGCAGTTTTGATTAGATAATTACATTTGTTAGTTGTTTAGAATTGTAAATCATGAAAGACAAATGCTGTGTTTCATGTCACTTTAAAGAATCCTGTATTCATTTCAATTTCTTTCTTTCACAAGAAAGGTTTTCATCAAATAATATAAAACACATTCATATATTGACAGTTCTTTAGTTTGTAAATCCCTATGTAATACTTGTTTCACAAATATAAAAATGTTATTAAATTACATAGAAATATCACTTTATTTAAAGGTCTCCAGCATCTCTAAATGAATAGGCTCTTTTTATTAGTGCAGAATAGATACTACACCTCACAATATATCAAATTTAAAGTGAAGGTAACGTTTTCGAACACAGGCAATCCATTTCCTAATATTACTAGAATCGAATCGCTGTTTTTTTTTTTTTATCTATTACTTTACTAGTTTTTAAAAGATAAAGATTATAAAATCCTACTGTTTCGATCCTGACTCCTCCCCACCACTATTACCTTGTTTTTAGGTCTGTGACGTATAGAGCGGTCACACCCCTCTCTCTCTATGTCTCTCAAAAGCTTGTTCACGATGGCGCTTTTTAAATGCGCTAGGTGCTACTCAGCGATTTTGCTTTTATCTGCGCATGCGCTAAACGGCGATGCCCGTTTTCATTGGAATCCTACCTAAAACAAATACACTTGCGAAACGGGAGAGCACGTGGATTACGATCTTAAGAAAAATAGAATAGAGCATGCGCAGATGATCAAGGAGGGCGGATGACGTCAAGGTGACGGCCTGCCTAACTGCCAGAATTTCAATTGGATTAGGCGAAGAACGTGATCGAGAGAAAAAATCAAAACATACGGGTTGAATTTGTGGAACCTTTAGGAATTGATTAATAACGGTGATAACTTAGTTTAACAAAAATAAATAAAAAAATGATTTAATGGAAAGCCATATTTGGTTTCAAACAAATAATGCTATACTAGATCGACATCAAGGTAACTTACCTTCACTTTAGATTAATTCAGCAATAATTTCATAACCAGAGGGTACATACACTTAAAACTTTGGGATGCAATATACACTATTTAAATAAATAACGGAATTTAAATTGATTATATTGAATTGAGTATAGCTTGTTCATATGGTTACTGCTGCTGCGCACTCCTCTTCTACTACAATGCAGACCGTATTTCCTTTGCACTTAACTTCCTATTTGTCATATAGATGCAGCAGCCCAGCTCATTGCCCCCTGTTACTTTTTCTTTTCAAATCCCTGAAATACAGAATAACTGCACCACTGGCAAAAATACACCTTAGCTGACATAAGACGGGGGTCCAACTAGCATTAGGTCCAGGTGATTTGATCTTATGCTTTAGTAAAAGATACAGACTATTATAAAGGGATTGACATGACTCCTGTAGTCATTTGAAATGAGACCCCCTTTGGCATAGATCTGGTATGGTTTGCTGTTTGTGCTGACTATGAATCGGAGGTCCAGATATTATGTGCATGCACAATGGTGCTGCAAGGGTGATGCATTGTTAGATATCTCACATGGTTCATATAGCTGAGTTTCAACTAAAAATACAGCAATCAAGAAGCCAAAGTGTTTTCTTTTGTTATTTATTATTTTTATTTTTTTTTATGTATTACATGTTGGGAAATCACTTCACGTACTATACTATACATAGTGTTTTATGTGGGCCCTCAGAACCACTGAGTAAAAAATAGATGCCAGTAATTTGTTGTTAAGAATAAACAATCCACAGTTCCTATGAGAACTCGATACGTGTAAATAGCACAGTGGTGGAACCATTACTATACCCAGGCTTAAAATAATGTAAACCAAAATATGGGGAAAGGAAAACATTGTCACAGGGTGAAGAACTGGTGCTCGGAACAAAATTCCGACGGACAAAATGCCGAAACAGCATTCGTCCGTCAGACATATGGTCCGAAATACACTGCTTCCGACTGCACGCCGAACAGCACAATCACGTAATTGCGCAATTGTCATCAGTAAAAAAGCGGAAAATTTAAATATATATTGTGGCTACTGAGGTAAAAAAAACAACACAAACACTTAAATAGAATAAATTTTAAAAAAACATCAAATTAAAAAAATGGAGTTCAGTAAAGGACGTGTAAAGGAGGAAGAAAAATGTTATATGAAGGTTTATGCATACAGTGTAGACAAAAGAAAAAAAGAAAATGTCACATATTGGAGAGTGTGAAAAAAAAGGGTTTTGTGGAGGGAAGGCTAAAACCATTAATGATG
This sequence comes from Bombina bombina, assembly GCF_027579735.1. Lineage (NCBI taxonomy): Eukaryota > Metazoa > Chordata > Amphibia > Anura > Bombinatoridae > Bombina > Bombina bombina. The sequence goes on along the minus strand of NC_069503.1, from coordinate 772,501,836 downwards.
ATAATTGAAAAAGATGCATCAAATCATTCACATCCACCCCTAATGCAGCAAGAATTTTATCCTATGAAAACAATTGAAAAAATAAAAGGAAGTTGCTAAAAATTCAGAAGAGAGTAACATCAAGCATAATAGCAAAATTGGCACATCTAATTTCCCCCTTGAAGCAGCAGGAGCTCTACCTAAAAAAGAAACTCTTGCCAAATGGTACGTCGACATCGAACAACACCAAATGGGAAACATTTTAAATGATGATTTAAGAAAAACAACGAGAGGAGAGAAGATTTCATCATGTACGAAAGTGAAAATTTAATCATTCTGTCTACTAAAAAAAATGTAGATCTTCTTTCAAAAAAACAACACTGGCTCTGTGGACGGAACATTTGACTCAGCTCCTTTAGGCTTTCAGTTTATACAATACATGTTTTTAATAGAAGATAACCATACCATACCATTAGGTATACTGCATATCAAAAAATAGAAAATCAGGAAACTTATAATTTAAGTTTTTAGTGATTATAAAAAGAAAAAAATTCCAGATATCAATCCTATATCAATTACTGTAGATTTTGAAGAGAGCAGCAATAAATTGCATGACAAATTTTTTACAAAATACAATAAATTTATGGATGCTTTTTCCATTTTTCCCAATGCCTGTGGAGAAAAATACAATCTTTGGGCTTAAAAATATGGTATAATAATGAAAAAAATGCTTCTGATCATAAAATGCTTAGAAGCATTTGCATTTGTGCCAGTGGAAGATGTAGTTGAAACATTTAATGACTTTGTAAAATCAATAGAAAAACAAAACAGTAACATTTTATCTGAATTTTTAAATTATTTTGAAAAAAACCTGGATTGGCGAACTACAACAAGGTACAAGAAGAAAAGCCTACTTTCGATATTACGATGTGGAACACTTTTGAAAGAACAAAAACTAGGGTTACCCTAGAACAAAACAACTCTCTAGAAGGATGGCACAGAGCATTTGACCAACGAATGTCTATAACCCACCCAAGCATTTGCAGACTAGTTTCAAAAATAAGAAAAGAACAAGCAGAATGGGAGTTAACAATTGAAAAATTAATTCTGGAGTTGAACTGAGAAAACCAAAAAAAAAAAATGAAATCATAAACAACAGGATAATGAAAGTTTTAGAAAAATACAGTGAATACCTCAAGATTAGACTTTTTAAAGGCAATAGCACATAATATATAAGATTTACTTAAATAAATCAAGATGCATTCGGCCGGGAGGGCAGATACGATCCAAATACTTTTCTGTTACAATCAGTGACTCGGGCGCCGCAATCCGCCTCTGGGGAACCTATCCATGGGGCCCTACCCCTCACGATGTACTTTTTAAACACATAATATAATTATTATAATTATAATATTATAATTAATATGTTATATATAAATTGATTTAATTGTCTTTTGGTCAGTCCACTATTAAAAATGTTTATAAATGTTATATATAAGTTGATTTAATTGTCTTTTGTCAGTCCAACTATTAAAAATGTTATAAATACCGTGATTTTTAAGCTTCATTCCCACCCTGCAGACCGGATAAATGTCTTTCGGAATATTGTCCGTCGGACAAATGTCTGTCGGACAAGCGTCAGTCGGATAACAGTCCGGCCCACGCCTCTCGGGAACCTATCCATGGGTCCCTACCCTCACGATGTACTTTTAACACATAATATAATTATTATAATTATAATATTATAATTAATATGTTTATATATAAATTGATTTAATTGTCTTTGTCAGTCCACTATTAAAAATGTTATAAAACCGTGATTTTTAAGCTTCATTCCCACCCAGCAGCCGGATAAATGTCTTTCGGAATATTGTCCGTCGGACAAATGTCTGTCGACAAGCGTCCAGTCGGATAACAGTCCGGCCACCCTCTGGAACCTATCCATGGGTCCCTACCCTCACGATGTACTTTTAACACATAATATAATTATTATAATTATAATATTATAATTAATATGTTATATATAAATTGATTTAATTGTCTTTTGTCAGGGTCCACTATTAAAAATGTTTATAAAACCGTGATTTTTAAGCTTCATTCCCACCCAGCAGCCGGATAAATGTCTTTCGGAATATTGTCCGTCGGACAAGCGTCAGTCGGATAACAGTCCGGCCCACGGAAGAACTTTGTAAATAATTAGACTTTCTGTTGGAGGAACACAAGGTTATGTTAATGTTATTTGCTATTAAGTAAGCTAGGTGGAATATTGACATTGCTCACAGCTTCTGTAAAGTTGTTCTCCTCCCTCTGGTACATTTTGTGCTAAACAAGTGCTTTAGTTATCTCATGCCATAATGAAGGAGAAGCTTTGTTTGCAGTTTGTCAATATGACAATGTATTGTTAATGAGTACGTAGACTGCAGTTCCTCTCTTTTAGTTAAAGTGAGAAAGTCTGGATTTTAAAACTCTTGTCATATTAAAATGTGAGGATTCCTTTGTATTAAAGCCTTTGTTTCATATGGTGATGCAGGGGCATACTACTGTACCCCTGTCTCATAGTTTAAATGAACAATAAACAGCTTACCATGGCCCATGTTCTACAATCAACCTTGAGACTTTGTAACCAATTGCCTTTATGACTTGGAACAGAGAGTGTTTAATCTTATTATAACAATAAATACTTGCTAATAGTTCCAGTCTACAACTCAGGTTGACATCCAAGGCAAACCACCACTTGCTTAATATGAGTGTAGGGACACCATCTTCCTGTGTGGGACAATTAATCGTCCCCAACATGATATCCGTCGAAAATATCAAGTCAAGTCAAGAAAAAGGGGTAGATAAAACATATGGGTTTAACATAAGGCCGGTACCATGGCTTTTTATATATATATATATATATATATATATATATATATATAATATATATATAAATATAATATATATATATATATATATATATATAATATATATATATATATATATATATATACAGTATTTTGTAAATGTATGTTGCCACCTTCTTAACACCACTAAGTCATTGTGAAAATTAAAATGTGAAGTGTGTATGAGACTCAACTAAACTTGAGTTAGGGGAGGTATGAATAAAGTAGTAGGTGATATATGAGAATGAAGCAGGAATTGAAATTAAGATGAAAGCAATGAGTCAACCCTACTGGAATCAAGTAGAAAAATAAAATTTCAGTTAAAAAATTCTGTTTATTCTGTTTGTTTATTTTTCTGTCTGTCTATCTATTATTGCTTAAAGGATGTATGCTAATTGCATATTAGAAAAAAAGGTTCATATTTCCAGTTTTAATGTGCAATGTGAAACCCCTAGTCATGGTTGATCAGCTAATCATTTTCTTTGAATAGTTAGACATATTGGTTTATTTTTATCCTTATTTTTATTATATAATTTTACTTACTATAACATTTACTTTTTTTACATTTCTCAATATGAAAAGGAAAAATAGATGTATTATTCCACTTGATATAGTGTAAATATGTAGCATGTCTGTCTCTTTTGAGATCATCTTTGTTACAAAAAACATTGTGCAACTTTACCACTGTGATGTGTCAGTCATATTTCACTAGAATGACAGCTCTCAGCTGGAGAGTTTAATTTTTACTCAGGAAGACATTGGTACAAGTATACATGTCAGTAGCAACATAAATAAAATATAATCTGTGATACATATTGCTTTAGAATACGTTTAGTTTACCTTTAACCTTATTGTTGCCAGCGTTTATATAAAAAAAAGAACAACACCGTTTTCTAGAGCAACAGCACACTGTCTGAATATGAATAAATAAAAAAAACCTGGACAAGCCTTTATCATTTCACTGTACTTCTCTATTACCTAAGAAGAAGGCTATTAATAATTCATATTTATGTATTTTAATTACAAAGTGTGTGTTGAGCATAATGGTTTGCAAACACTGTCAGGGTTCACCACTCTTATCTCTGTTAGTCAGAAAATACTCATTTCATGTCAGTGGTAACTGCTATTCTTAAATGTTCTTTATGGATTCTTTGTAGAGAATTCTAGAATATTTTTCATTATGCCCTTTCCAGGTGTTTTTGTGGTATATTGTTTGCTGCACTTTTGTTGCAATACCCCAACATAGAAAAAAATAATGTGTGGAATCATGTTATTCTGATATAGAATAGTTACATTTTTCCTTGTTGAAGGATAACTATATTGCATAATATCAGCACCATTTTGTGCTTTTGAGTGGTGCAAAACGAAGTAGACGATTGGCTAGTAATGTCTGGTGCGCTCTTATGTATTTACTGGGTTTTCCCTGAATGAGGATATATATTGTCCATAAAATCATTTCTCTAGGAACACAAACAAATATATGAGCATATTCTTACAAAATAAATAACAAAGTAGATTCATATAAGTGGAACAGTTGGTTTGATTCAGACTCCTTATCTCTGGTAAAGAAATAGCCTGTTAGTGTTCTCCCCAAGACATATTTAGGAACATTATATTAAAATAGAATTTTACACAGCTATTTGTGCACATACTTAAAGAGATAGTCTTTGGCAAAAAAATGAAATTCTCTAATTCATGTAATTTGAGCATTATTGTCTCTCTTGTTTTACCCCCATAAAGATGTTGCAGATGCACGTGGCTAGTAAGGCAATTAGAAAAAATGTATGCATGTAGCCACCAGCCATGGTCCTGCTCATATGTTTAACCTTGTTTTCATTGTAAATACAAGCACCTAGATTACAAGTTTTGCGTTCGCGTTTTAGCGCTGAAAAAATTTCAGCGTTTAAAACAGCACCGCAGCCATTACAAGTCTTGTCGGTATAGCTGTACCGCAAGCCTTTTAGCCTGTAACGCAAGGCTCCTCACTCATAAAAATGAGAATTGCGGGGTGAGGCTAAAAAGCTTGCGTTCCAGCCTGTACCAACACGATCTGTTCCGCAATCTGATAGCAGTAGTTATTAGTTTTACGCTACAAAACTGTTACATAAAACTCATAATTAAATTGTTTACAAAAGTATACTAACAACATACAACTACCTATTAACCCCTAAACCGAGGCCCTCCCACATCGAAAACACTATTTTAAAGTTATTAACCCTAATCTGCCGCTCCTGATATCACCGCCACTATTAAAAAATTATTAACCCCTATTCCGCCGCCGCCACTATAATAAACCTATTAACCCTAAACCCCCCACAACAAAATATTCTCAAAAAAACTATTAACCCCTAAACCGAAAGCCCCCCACATCGCAATAAACTAATTTAATCTAGTAACCCCTAAACCTTACGCCCCCCTAACTTTCTATTAAATTTACAATTTCCCTATCTTAAATTAAAGTATAACTTACCTGTCAAATTAAAAAAACTAAGTTTAAACTAACAATTAACCTAATATAACTATTAAACTAAAATTAAACTAATTACCAATTAAAGAAAACTAAAATACACATTAAAAAATCCTAACACTAATCTAAAAATTACAAAGTATCTAATTACAAAAAATAACAAACACTAAATTACGAAAAATAAACGAAATTATCAAAAATAAAAAAAGAATTATACCAAATCTAATAGCCCTATAAAAATAAAAAAGCTCACCCAAAATAAAAACACCCCCTAGCCTACAATAAACTAACAATAGACCTTAAAAGGGCCTTTTGTAGGGGCATTGCCCTAAGTTAAACAGCTCTTTTACCTGTAAAAAAAATACAAAGACCCCCCAACAGTAAAACCCACCACTCAACCAACCCCCCAAAATAAAAAAAATAACTCTAACAAAAACCTAAGCTAACCCTTGCTCTGAAAAGAACATTTGTATGGGCATTGCCCTTGAAATGGCATTTAGCTCTTTTGCAATTGCCCTGGAAAAGGCTTTTAGCTCTTTTACGAACAGCCCTAATCCCTAAAAAAAAACACCCAAAAAACCTTAAAAAATTCTAAACACTAACTGGGGTGTTGTTTTTTTAAAAAAAATGGTATTCGGATTGGAATAATTTTTATTATTTTTGATAATTAGTTTTTTATTTTGTGTAATTTTTTTTTGTTTGTTTTGGGGTGGGTTTTTATTTTTAGATTAGGGGTTGGGCATTTTATAAAAGAGCTGAATGCCCTTTTAAGGGAAGGAAAAAGAGCTGAATGCCTTTTAAGGGCAATGCCCATACAAATGCCCTTTTCAGGCAATGGGTAGATTAGAAGTGTCTCAGCCCTGTCAGTATAGGTTATCAATATTAAAGAGTCATATTATAAATGGGCTGTGGATTAGACTATTAGCGTGCTGTACAGCGTCTTTTCAATTCAAAGCAGTTTGGAACATGCGTTTATAACGCTAGCCTCTTACCAGTAGGTAGCAGATTCCTCTGTTTTTCGCATCATGTTGCTCTGGTCGGTCTTAAGGGAGATCTGTTGGCATATCTACTTCAGCTCTCGCTGGGTTTCTCATACATCTCTTTGCTGTGGAAGCTTACTCTGTCTCTGTGACCACTGCTCTCCCTCTTTCAACCTGCAGCAACATCTGATGACGTCATCCGTTATATTGAGCGTTTCCTTTCCAAACTCACAGCACGCAGTAAATCCACCTGTAGCCTCTCCAGTCTGTAACGGAACTGTGCTCACTCTTCCCCAAATTCAAAACGTGTCAGGTAATAGCAGCACAAATCATGAGCACCAGTTCATCCGTTTTCTATAAAACTTAACATTTATTAGAAATTCCAGCAGTGTAAAAATAGTTACAAATGTAACCACAAGATGAATCAGTAAGTAGGCATATGCAATGCCCATAGTGCTAACAGCGTTTCGGCATTAGCCGTAGTCCATAGCTTAATGTGAGTAATGGCATACACAACTTTTAAAAGACCTTCCATTCAATGATAGGATAATTTAAAATTACAAAACCCCTACTTACTGATTGGTTTGTTCATTGCTTCATTCCCCTATGTAATTCACACAGTTGTACATAATTGGAGTGAGTAATTTAAACCCCTTAATACAATTGTAAGTAATATTGCAAACGTTTGGAGACCTATTCTTTGTATTGACAGTACTATCAAATGCATTTAGAAAACCTCTTTAGTTTTAATAAATTGGTAAACATGTAAATATGTTTATATTTATGCATAAAGGGACCTATCATTGGAATAGAAGGTCTTTAAAAAGTTGTGTATGCATTACTCACATTAAGCTATGACTACGGCTAATGACGAAACGCGTTAGGACTATGGGCATTGCATATACTACTTACTGATTCATCTTGTGGTTACATTTGTAACTATTTTTACACTGCTGGAATTTTCTAATAAATGTTAAGTTTTATACAAAACAAATGGGTAGATTAGGTTTTACTTTATTTTATTTTGTGGGGTTGGGGGGTTGGGGTTTATATACTGTTAGGAGGTGTTTGTTTTGTTTTGTAGCAAAAGAGCTGTTAACTTTAGGGCAATGCCCTACAAAAGGCCCTTTAAGGGCCCACAAAAAGGCCCTTTTTAAGGGCCCTTGGTAGTTTATTATAGATTAGGCTTTTTTATTTTGGGGGTGGGTTTTTTTTTTTTTTAAAAGGATATTAGAATAGGAATGATTTTTATTATTTTGAATAATTTCGTTTTTTGTTTTTTTTGTAATTTTAGTGTTTTTTATTTTTTTTAATGGTAGGTTTAATTTTTGGTAATGTTAGGTTTTAGTGTAAGGTAGCTTAGGTTTTATTTCACAGGTAAATTTGTATTTATTTTTAACTAGGTAGTTAGTACATAGTTAATAACTATTTACTAACTAGTCTACCTAGTTGAAATAAATACAAACTTACTTCTGAAATAAAAATAAAACCTAAGCTAGCTACAATATACTGTAACTATTAGTTATATTGTTAGCTAGCTTAGGTTTTATTTCACAGGTAAGTATGTATTTAGTTTTAAATAGGTAGTTAATAATTGTAACTTTAATGTAGCTCTATTTTAATTATGTTAAAGTTAGGGTTTACGTTAGGGTTAGGTTTAGGGGGTTAGTAGTTTAATTTAGGTTGTTGCGATGTGGGGGGCTGGCGGTTTAGGGTGTTAATATATTTATTTAGTGGTAGTGATGTGGGAGGCCAGAGGTTTAGGGGATAATAGCTTTATTTAGTTGTGGGCGATGTCGAGGAGCTGCGGAATATGGGTTAATAGGATTTATTAGTAGTGTGGGCGAGTGTGTGGGGTTCGAGGGAATAGGGGTTAATAACTTTAATATAGTGGCGGCGATAACCAGGAGCGGTACATTAGGGGTTAATAGATTAATTTAGGTGGCAGCGATATCAGAAGCAGCAGATTAGGGGGTTAATAACATTATGTAGGTGTCGGCGATGTCGGGGGCATAGATTAGGGGTGTTTAGACTTGGGCTTTATGTTAGGGTGTTAGGTTTAAACATAACTTTTTTTTCCCCCATAGACATCAATGGGGCTGCATTACGGAGCTTTTCATTCTGCGCTTCACGTGCTTTTTTCTGACCACCTTCTCCTTATTAATGTGTATAGGGAAAGCGTGCACGAGCACATCAAAACAACGCTTGTATTTTGTGCGGTATGGAGCTTAAAACCCCGTATTGCATGCACAAGCCGGCTGTTTCAAAACATGTAATGGCTGCGCTATAGAGGGTTAAATAACACAACTTTCGTTGCGTTCATTAAATTCCCTATAGTGCGCATAACTTGTAATCTACCTTATAGTTAGCAATGCACATAATACTAAACTGACATACTCTATCAGATCAGAGCACTGAAGTTTTTGCCCTTTAAAAAGTAAAGAAATACGTGTCAAATGTCATTGTTCTATAGAGAAAGATTGTAACCGTCTATTTGCCCACCATCGTGCACAAATAATGCATATTTCTAATTAATGTGATCAGCTTGTTGCGTTTGAACTAATTATATGCACTTGTCTACTTTATTTAGTACATATGTTCCCTTTGGATATAGATTGCAACATTATATATGCTGTTTTCAGTTAAAATATATGCTTTGACACCTCTAACATAAGAGGGTTTAAATGTACTAGTGCAACAGAACTGTTTTTTCAGCAGCAGCACTACGGCCATTTAGCACCATTTGGCTGTCTGTGTGCTTCAGAACAGATAGCTTTTCATTTAGCCTTTGCTGTGACAGCACATGCCCTGGATAAGTGGTGTAGGTCTGTACAGGTGAAATCTATTCTCACATTTGCCTCAGGGGCGACTGGACTGTAACAGAATTTTTCAAACCCGTTGGGCCCAACCGCAAAGCGGAGAATAAATGGCTGACGTTCCAGGCCTCGACAGAAAAATCAATGCCTGGTTATACAGACATGACAGACCTAGGCTACAATTCTCTCCAGCAAATGTGCTGCATTTACAGTGGTCCTGTTTTTTTTCTAATGGTCATCATATTTATAGGCTTATAAATGTGTTTTATTGTTTTGAATTCTTATGTATATTTTTATACTTTATTTAGAAAATTCTCCTGCAAACCTCTGCGATAGAAGTTTCAGAGAGAAGTGGGCTCTCAACAACCATATGAAGCTGCACACAGGAGAAAAGCCATTTAAATGTGCCTGGGCCACATGCCATTATTCTTTCCTCACAGCGTCTGCCCTGAAAGATCATTACCGGACTCACACAGGTCTGTTTAGAAATATGTTTTAATTATCTTTTTTTGTTATATATATAAAAATTGTTTATAGGCAAGTAATGATTTTCTTTTCTTTTTCATATAAATTAAAACACAGTTGTCTTAACAAACACTATTAACATAATCACTGAGAGAAAACATTGTCCACTTGAAATCTATTTTTTTTAAAGCCTGTGAGATAAACATTTTTTCTTTTCATTTTTTTTTTACCCAATGGCATTCATGCACTGTGCCCTCAATCTCTCAAACCTTTCATCTGGTTTCTGTGTCATCTCATTGTCTTCTGCTGTGTTATGAACTTTATCAATTAGTTATTAATTAATTATAACAAAGTAAAGTGTTGACTGTTATCATTTCACAATGGCAAAACAAAGACAAAAATAATTTGCTTTGTTTTGCACCATAAATAGCCAGACGGTACTCTGAGCTGTGTTTTCATAAAGAGGCCCCTATAATTTTGCGAAGCATTTGATTTGCGTTAGCACGTAATGTTTCATTTTATTATAATCTAATAGAGATGAGAATAGAATGTTTCAAATATTTGATGACTCATTTTTTTTATGACCATTGAATTATTAACATATGTTTGACTTTGCATTTACAGTACCTAATTAAAAAGATTAAATAGAAAAAAAGGATTGATCATTACAATTAAAAGTGTCCCAAGCTCCAGATGTTAACACAAACAATTTTAGTTTCAATACAAAATATTATAAGTTAAAAAGTTATTTACTGAGAAATATCCTAAGCATTTTGTAGGAGGCCGTGGTCTCCTTAGCTTCTCTGACAAGGGTGTTGACGATTTAAGGTCTCTAGTCTGCCCTGAGAGATCACTTATATCGAACAGCAGATGAAAAAGCCAGTGCAGATGTAATTTTATCGCCGGTGTTTCCTTCTAAAGAATAATTGTGGAGACTTGGTTAGATCAATAATATAGATTTTTTTTGTTAGGTCTTGTAGTCTGCACCATAAGTGAGAGAAAGGGGGACAGTGGCTGTTTTCTAATAGAAAATAAAGGATTGGTTTCCGTGTCTTTCTAAATTTGAATGCAAAATGGCACACTTGAAACTAATTCAAGGTGTTAAGAAAAAAAGGCATTTTCCATCCTGTCCTTCCTTTCATGTAAACATTGCATGTGGTTAGCCAAAGCAATGATTGATTTTAACTGTCCAAGAAATGTTAAGGTCAGAAGTGAAAAGTCTTTAATCGTTTTAGTTACCACTATTCACAAAGAAACTAGCTGTAATATAAACTATCTCTTCAGTTTTAGAAAAACTTCGGAATGCAAAGACACTTAAAGTGATGGTAAATGTATAGCACTTTAAAAGTAAAATTTTATTCCTACAGTAGTTACAAACAAAATCGCTAACTTTTTGTTTTTCTATCTCAAAGCTTTATGACTAAATTACGAATTGACTTACTGAGCGTTATAGCTCCTTGCTCCACCCCGGCATTACTTCCTGATGTATTCCTTAGCCAACGTAGATAGGGGAACCACCCACTCATTATGTCATTATATTGGCATCTCGTCTTCAACGTTTATTATGCGCATAGCGTGTAATTATTTTCGCAATACATTATACAACAACAAAAAAGCACATTGCGCACAAGTACATGTTGCCCAGACTGTCATTCAGCGATCCAACATGTAGGGCGTGTTTGATTATTTTCTGAGTCTCCAACTGGCCTGGATTTCTATTGGATTGATAAAAAACGTGACATTAGAAATATCAATGGCGGCGGTTACACAGGCGGGAGGATCGTAGGTGAATTTTATTTTTAGAATTGTAAAATATTACATACAAAGGTCAGAAAGCGGCGTGCTCATGAATGAAAGTCACTTTATTTTTTAACTTTACATACTATCGCATGTTTCACTGGGTCTTAGTTTACCATCACTTTAAGATTTTTAAATCTACAGATAAAACACAATGGAATCTAAAACATTTTATTTTCTTTAGTTCTCTTCAAGTTGTAGTAATGCTCCTTCCTGGGAAAGAAGTTCAAAATGTTATAATGTTCCTGGATTGGCACCAGTTTTAAATTGTGAAATGCACAGATTCTCAAAGAATAACAAAGGGAGTAAATAAGATATTTATTTTCATAAATTTGCAATTTGGAAAAATCCTTTTCCCACTGTAGTGGTCTGGAACTATTAAACAGCTATCACTTCACCAAATGAAATGTCAACACACTGAACATGTATTGACTGAAGCTTGCCCATACAATGGCTTTTAAAATTCTCCCCAAGCATACCATCTCAGAGTTTTGTACCTGCCCATTGTACAAGGATGGACACTGATTATTTGTTTGGAAATTTGGTTATACTATTATTGCTGTGATTTTCAGTACGGTTAACCTCCTTGGAACTAATAAATAATATATGACGGGCCATGTACTTTCTCAATGTGTTCTCAATGATTCATTTTATTTTAGTGTATTTTTGTTTTATACAAATACCTCCGTTACCTTTATTTTGTTAGTTTGAAATGGTCGATTTTCTTCTGAAACGGGAGTAGTCCACAGCTGCATTCATTATTTTTGGGAATTCAGAACCTGGCCACCAGGAGGAGGCAAAGACAACCCCAGCCAAAGGCTTAAATACCTCCCCCACATCCCTCATCCCCCCAGTCATTCTTTGCCTTTCATCACAGGAGGTTGGCAGAGAAGTGTCGGAAGATTTTAGATTCTCTTATGGAGGGTAGTACTCTTCGTAATGGGACTGTAGTTTAAGTAATCCTGTCAGCCTCTTAGTGAGGAGTATGGATGAATGTTTAGAGCCCGGAGATGCAGGGAGAGTCTTTCTGCGAAACCATCCCAACTCAAATTTAACAGCTCCTTAGCAATCAGCGTTGACGAGTTTCGCTGCCTGCTTTCTTCTCTCAAGTCCATGTCAGAAGCGAGGCTACTATCTGTCACACTTGAAGGGCCGTCTTCCTGTTCACACGGCGTTGATTCCGGTAAGATCATTTCATTTTACTTTGATGATGTGATAAGTAATGTAAACGAAAAAGTCAGGGTCTCCGTGGGACTCCTTTAAATCTTTGTAAGGAATCAAGATTTAATATCTCCTGAGGGGGGGTTATTGAACTTTAATCATGTTTGTTATGTGATTCTGTCTGCTAATGTGTAGCGTCACTTGGGCTTGTGGCTAGTTCGGAACATAACGGCCTTTTCCATCTAAAGGGGAGGAAAGTCCATGGCTTCATTCATTACTTTTGGGGAATTAAGACCCTGGCGACCAGGAGAAGGCAAAGACACCCCCAGCCAAAGACTTAAATACCTCCCCCACACCTCTTATCCCACAGTCATTCTTTGCCTTTTGTCACAGGAGGATGGCAGAGAAGTGCTGAAGATTCGGAGTAGTCTCTTATGGAGGGTAGTACTCTTCGGAATGGGACTGGAGTTTTAAGTAGCCATGTCAGCCTCTCATTGAGAGCCTGGGTGAAAGTTAGAGTCCGGAGATGCAGGGAGAGTCTTTCTGCGAAACCATCCCGACTCATATTAACAGCGCAAACTATGGAGGACTCTGATGCGTTAGAGGGTACTCCCTCATTAACAAAGTCTCATTCCTGTGTTTATTGTGAGGAGGTTCTTGTAGATCAGCCTGCTCACATATGTTCCACATGCCTCAATAAAAGTTGCGACATCTTTAAAAAATAAAGAGATGTCTAGAACTAGTGAGCCGTCTACCTCTGAGGGTTCCCGGTCCCGTGAGGGTGCGTTCCCATGCTTTCATCTCCGATAATGAGAACCGATAATGTAATTATATTAAACATTGAAAAATCTACAAGTCTTATTGGGCTGTGGCACCACATGCACAGTACACGGCATGATTGTAGATTTTTCAATGTTTAATATAATTACATTATCGGTTCTCATCAGACATAGTATTGAAGCGATATGTTATCATAACAACTGATTTGAACAAAATTTTGTGATATTGTGTTTATTGTTACGCTATCTTTTGTTTTGTTGTTGTTCGATCATACTATGCATATTGGATATTACTAATATCATCTGATGTGATTTATTGATATACCTTATCTAGGTTCTAAATCTTACCTTTATAGGGCTTGTATTTTTAACTAAGCGAATTTCTGTGCTGACGAACCCTCCTATCAGCACTTTTTCCCTTTATGAATCACTCCCCCCATAGTGTGACTTGGCAGTTTCAGGTGCTGTTATAGACATGCTACGTGCATTTGCTGACAGGCTTCGTGGGTGTAATGTGAGGGGGCGTGTGCCGATTCGATATTACCATTGGATGGAGGAATGTATTAATTGAGGCGTGTGTGAATTGTATATTACAGCCGTGATGAAAAGGCCGATGTAGCCGAGAAACGCATTGCTGTTGATCTTTGTTTTTATACTTTTATTAAAAACCTCTTTTTTATATGAAGCACGCTGCCACTCCTTCATTACCCAAGTGTTTGGATACCCTGGTGTTTGGTTATCCTTTTATGGTTCCTGCCACTTTTATTCCACGTCCAAGTACCAGTACTAAAGTTCAGCACTAGAAGATTGGTGTAAGCCTGGGACGGTCTGTGGATCTCTTTGCATAGGACAATATCACCTTCGGAAATCGGCCAAGCAGTGCCGTGGACAAGTCTACTGAGCGACTTTAAGGTCTCGGTCTGCCGTTTATAGCACTAAGTGTGCTCCTCCAAATTGTGAGTTACCATCTGTGAATTTACTTGATTTTGGTGTTAGACATTATTACACCCATGAGGCGCCTCTTCTTTGTCTTATAGGACTATCTGCAAGCTTTTTGTCCCTTTCGTGTGGACAAGCCCCAGCGCCAGCAGCCCGTCGCAAAAGCGGATCAGTCCAAGGGAACTTGGCAGAACAAGAAGCCTGCCGAGACAAAATCGTCATGAAGGGGCGGGCACCGACCGGTCTCCGGACCAAGTAGGAGTCAGATTGTCTCTCTTCTCCAAAGCCTGGTTGCAGAACGTTCAGGGACCCTTGGGTTCTGGAGGTTGTCGCCCAGGGTTACAGGATCGGATTCAGGTCCCATCCACCCGGGGCAGATTCCTCCTGTCAAACCTGTCTTCAAGACCGGAAAAGAGAGAAGCCTTTCTAGAATGTGTGAGGGATCTCTCCTCTCTAGGGTGTTATCGTACCAGTACCCCCAAGCAAAAGCGGTCTAGGGGTACTATTCAAATCTTTTGTGGTTCCAAAGAAGGAGGGCACGTTTCGCCCGATTCTAGACCTAAAATTGTGTAAACAAGTTTCTGGCTGTTCCATCGTTCAAAATGGAAACAATCAGATCTATTCTGCCCCTAGTCCAAGAGGGCAATTCATGAAGACTATAGACTTGAAGGATGCTTACCTTCATATTCCAGTCCACAGGGACCACTTCAAGTTCCTAAGATTTGTGTTTCTGGACCAACACTTCCAGGTTTGTGGCCCTTCCTTTCAGTCTGGCGACAGCCCTGAGAGTCTTCACAAAGGTTTTGGGGGCGCTACTTGCATTGGGCAGATCCAGGGGCATTGCTGTTGTGCCCCTATTTCGACGACATCCTAGTCCAGGCGCCGTTGTTCAGGCCTTGTCTCTATGTCCATGGAAGGAGAGACTCTTCTCACGGATCGACGCAGGAAGATTGCATCCACCTGTCTTGCCCTACAGTGCTCCTCAAGCCCTTCGGTGGCTCAGTGTATGGAGATGATCGGGCTCATGGTCTCCAGCATAGACGTCATCCCTTTCGCCAGGTTCCATCTCAGACCTCTTCAATTGTACATGTTGAGACAGTGGAGCAGCGATCATTCAGATATATCACAGTGGATATCCATGGATGCTTGGACCAGGGACTCCCTCTCTTGGTGGATCTGTCAGGAGCATCTGTCCCTGGGGACATCCTTCTTGAGACCCGTCCTGGGAGATTGTGACCACAGACGTGAATCTCGTATGATGGGGAGCTGTTTGGGGTGCCAGGATGGCACAAGGAAAATGGACCCCGGGAGGAATCTCTCCTTCCAATAAATATTCTAGAACTTCGAGCAATTTTACAATGCTCTAAGGGCATGGCCTCCTCTGAGGTCGTTCAGCTTCATCAGATTCCAGATGGACAACATTACCCTCGGTGGCTTACATCAACCATCAGGGGGGTACGAGGGAGCTCCCTAGCAATGCAGGAGGTGTCTCGGATTTTGGAATGGGCGGAGTCCCGCAGCTACTCGCTTTCAGTGATCCACATTCCAAGTGTGGACAACTGGAAGTGGACCTTTCTCAGCAGACAATCCTTCCATCCAGGGAAATGAATGAATGAATGTAGTGTTTGCAGAGATTTGTCTCAGATGGGGAACGCCGGAGATAGATCTCATGGCGTCCCTGACTCAATTGCAAGATACCCCGATACGGGTCGAGGGGATTCCCCAGGCAGAGCTCATAGATGCCTTAGCGGTGCCTTGGGGGATTCAGCCATCCCTGATTGCTCCATCGTGGCCCGCGGAGTGCGTGGTTTGCGGATCTGGTGGGGGATGTCATCCTCTCCGCCATGGAGGTTACCCTGTCACAGGGATTTGCTGGAACAGGGTCCCTTTCAACATCAAAAATCTCGTTTCTCTGAGGGTGACTGCGTGGGAAATGGAACGCTTAGTCTTAGCCAAGAGAGGCTTTTCTGAAAGTGTGATTGACACTCTAGTTCATGGCAAGGAAGGCCAGTCACCTCGTCGCATCTACCATAAGGTGTGGAAGGACTTACTTGTTCCTGGCATTAGAAACATGGATATCCTTGGCACAAGGTTAAGGTATCCAGGATTCTGTCCTTTCTCCAGGATGGTTTGGAGAAGGGTCCTGCCGCTAGTGCCTTTAAGGGTCAGGTTTCTGCATTATCAGTCTTGTTGCACTGGAGACTCGCTGAGCTTCCTGACATTCAATCTTTTGTTCAGGCTCTGTCTAGAATCAGGCCTGTCTTTAAGCAGTCTGCTCCCCCATAGAGCTTAAACTTGGTCCTTAAGGTATTGCAGAGGGTTCCGTTTGGAGCCTATGCATTCCATTGATATTAAGATTCTATTCTGGAAGGTTCTCTTCCTGTTGGCTATTGCATCGGCACGAAGAGTATCTGACTCGCTGGCTTGCAATTCGAGCCTCCTTACCTGGTTTTTTCATTGCGGATAAGGCTGTCCTTCTCACCAGTTTGGGGGTTTCTTTCCCAAGGTGGTGTCTAACCATAACATCAATCAGGAAATAATTGTTCCTTCTTTGTGTCCTAACCCTTTTTCTTCTAAGGAGAGGTTACTTCATAATCTGGACGTGACTTGTGCCTTAAAGTTCTATCTTCAGACTACAAAGGATATTAGACAGTCTACATCTCTTTTTGTGGGTTTATTCCGGGAAGCGCAAGGGGCAGAGGGCCTCTTCTACTTCTTTGTCTTTTTAGTTGAGGAGCTTGATTCGCTTGGCCTATGAGACAGCGGGACATAAGCCTCCTCAGAGGATCACGGCTCATTCAACTAGAGCTGTCGCTTCGTCTTGGGCCTTCAAGAATGATGCCTCTATGGAGCAGATTTGTAAGGGCGGCTGTCTGGTCCTCCTTACACCACTTTTACAAAGT
Organism: Bombina bombina; assembly: GCF_027579735.1. Classification (NCBI taxonomy): domain Eukaryota; kingdom Metazoa; phylum Chordata; class Amphibia; order Anura; family Bombinatoridae; genus Bombina; species Bombina bombina. Next base: position 772,484,665 of record NC_069503.1, on the reverse strand, counting down.
TTTACAAATTTGACTTTTTTGCTTCTGCGGAAGCTGCTTTTGAGAGAGAGGTTTTACAGGCTGTGGTGCCCTCAGAGGGTCCCAAAAGTATTGAATGAAGGCCGTGGACTCTCCTTCCCACGATGGAAATAAAATTATCAGGTAAGCATAATTGTTTTCTTGTCAGGCTACGCAGCCCTTGTAGGCTTTGGCGCATTTTTTCTATGGACTGCACGATGCACCTTGTGATGAGGCGTGGCACGCTTCTGTGTTCCATTTCCGTATTCCTGACCACGTGGTGACGGAGGGGAAAGTCTGTCCGCTAGCTGTCTGGGTCCAGGAGGTGGTGAGCGCCCCAGCCATTAGGGGTATAAGGTGCCATTTTTATTTTTGTCTATCCATAATTTTTATATACCAAGTTATGGAGGATTCAGATTTTTTTAGAGACATTGTCTCCATTGAGATTCTACTTCTTTTGAAGAGTATGAAATGGCCCGGGTAATCCATGCCCATCAGTTATGTTCTGAATTCCGTTCTAAGCGTGCTCTCTTCTCCCGATACAGGGAACTTAGAGTCCGCCGAGCCATCCGCCCCTGGGGGATTCCATATACTGTACGGCCTGTCCCCTAGAACCTTCTTTGGCTACGCAAGCAAGTGTCCCTAATGCCCTTACCCCTACCCCCGGAAGGCGGCTTGTTTCCTCCAGAGGTTATGTCACGGTTTCCGCATGGCCATATCTATGGTGTTGCCGCATTTACATCTTCCAGAGGAGGTGTTACTGAGATACTGTCCGTGTTATGCTAACCGGGGATCGTCAGGTGTGGGATGGTCTGGGTCAGATCAGCCATCTGGGGAAGCAGTTTCCTCTAAAGTTTCAGGGGCCCAACCCTCAGAGTTGGGGGTCGTCAGTTTCCCCGGCAGAGGTAAGTCTTGCTTTTTGTTACAGACTGGCGCGCCTTCGTGTCCTACTACGGCATATTTTGGCGGTGCTGGAGGATCCTAGTGCTAATAGGTGAGGGATCCTCGGTCTTCTGTTCCAGGCTCTGCCCATAAAGGGGTTTAATAAAAAAAAAACGAAAAGAACATGGTAGAGGAAGCCTTCATTCACTGACGTCAGGCTGGTTCTCGGTCTGCCTTGTGGGGCATCAGGGTCAATCCTACCTGTCCAATCACCACACACTTCCGGGCGTCACTCACTTGCAGGGAGAGGAGGAATCAGCAGACATGAAAAACTCCCAAGCTCAAAAGATAAAAACAGCTTTATTGGTGACAAGGTTTTTAAAAACAAAATAGAGCCTTAGCTTCATAATCGCAATCCGGGGTCACAAGAACAGCAATGGCAGACATGTTTCGTGTGGTTCCTCCACACTTGATCACTGCTGATCCTACCTACCTGATCCTTGTGGGCTGGCAGATCTTACTAGGGATCTCTCGGGGGTGATTGTCCTCATTTTCTATTTGAAGTTCCCCTTTTGGAATTTATTTTTCCTTGATGATGGTACCTCTTCCTTCGGATTGAGGTGAGGAGCCTTTTGTCCTTTTTTTTGGTTGGCTTCGGGTCATCTGTTACTGGAAGTTAAAGCCTTTGGGCTACTCTGCTTCCAGGATCTCGTCTGCTCCCATTATTTGGGAGATTTTTAGATGGTTGTCTCCCACCTTTACTGTGTCGCCCCTGCTTAAGCATTTTGGATGTCTCCCGCTAGGGGTTAGGATTCATGTTCCTTCTTCCATCCTCGAGCTGTTGGGGTGTCAGAGATGGTGCCCCTCATTGACTTAGTGGTAAACCTTGCTGCCTTCAAAGCTGGGGTTCAAGAGTTCGTATCCAGCTGTGATTAGGTGTTCCTTACAGTGAGTGCCCCAAATTTGCATGGATCCTGGATCCTGAGGATCTTGAAGACTTTTGTTAGCTTATCAATCCAGTTTCTATAGGAGGGGTGGCGTAGTGGTTGGCTGAAGTAGGAGGTTGTGGGTTGTACCCAAGTAAAACTCCTGTTATGTGTTTTGTAATACTGCTGACAGCTAGCATTCCTAAACAGAGTTTTCTGTTTTTCTCGTACGTTCTTAGTCTTTGGACATCTTTTGGAAGTTGTCCCTAGGGCCTTAGGGCCTTACAGAGTGGCTGTGTGGCTTCACTACTACCTATCACCCTTCTGTGGGGAGTTGTATCCCGCTGCAGGTGTCCTAAGCTCTCTGGGTTTGGGACATTTTCGTGTGTGTTCGGTGTCCAAGTTGTCTTAGATATGACCGTTATTGCTCCGCCTATGGTGCAAGTCTACTCCGGATGGGGTAACTAAGGGTTCCTCAGGGGTTTTTAAGTAGTTAAGCTGGCTCCGATTTGTTGGGTGCCGGGTCTGTTTGTCCGGTCTTTGACTGGATTTCTGGGGGTCTGTGTCCAGATCCCTTAGGTCTGGAGCTGGACGGCTCAGTTTCCCGGTCTGGGGCATCTTCTGTTCCTACGGGGGTAATCTATCCCTTGCAGGGAAATCTAGACTTCTTCTGGGCTGGCCTTAGTGACCGGATGGTTTTCTTTCAGTATTTGACCTTTTTGAGCAGCTTTACGCTTCAGCCCCGCTGTTCTAGTCTGATGGTTAACTTAGCCGTCTAGTGAACGGAGGGTTTACAATTTGAAACCAGCTGCAGCTGTTTGCACCTGATTGTGTGCTGGCATATTGTTAGTTCTGGTTTCTCTTTTCCTCCATTTAGGGTTGAATTTGACATCCCACTGTATCCGCCTGGTGCTTGGAGGTACCCTTTATGCCTCTATCGGTGGGGTTGCCCCCCCCTGCCTGGTGTGCGGGATGTCAGTGTGAAGGGATGGATTCTTCCTTCCTTATGATTCGGGGTACTTTTAATCTCTAAGTCTTTTGGACATAGTCACTTTGGTGCTGGGTCCGTTACCGGAGCGAGAGTCAAGGATCTGTCTGATCTGTTGATCTTAGCCTCGTATCATAGTTATGGTGAACCTTCTTTGAGTGAGAAGTTTTGCGGTGAATCCCTCCTCGACAGGTAGTTTTCTCTACTGGGTTCTGTTCCTTCCTGTCCCTTTTTGGGAAGGTCCTGTCCTGCACTGTTTCAGAGGTCTTCTTCTGAAGAAGGTCCTGTGCGTTTTCATAGCTAGGGTGGCGACCTTGTGGTCGTTAAGTCCTTATTTGTAGCAGGAAGCCTATGGCTTGGAGGAGCATATTCAGATATCTGATGCTGTTTTTTTCCAGTTGCTCCCGGGGCGGTTTGTCTTTTGGTTGCTTTATTCTGGGTGCACGTGTGCGCTCTGTGTAAGGGAGGGATTTTCCTTTCCTCCTTTTAAGTTCTCAGGACATTTCTTGGTCCTTTGGTTTAGGTAGAGGGGGCTTTACAAATCGTCACTTGCTTTGCTGGGTCGGCAGGGACCTTTCATAGGTGCCCTGTTTCATCCTGGTTCGCTCCTTTGGGGTTCCGTTTCTTGGTCCTAGTCCCTTTGGGTTCTGAGGTCCTTTTGGACTCATTTAGCTGAGTCTCCTTCTTCCCCGATAGGGGAATGTGGATGTTTCCCTTTTCTTTTGATCGGGGGGGGGGGGGAGTTTAATTTTGCGGGCTGCGGGACTTCGTCTCCTCAGAGGCTTTTGGCTTGGTTGAGTCAAATAACTTCAGCGGTCTCTAGCAACGGCCTTGCTGGTTTTAACTGTTGGGCAGTTATCTCAGCCTTTTCCTTTTTGGCTTCTAGTGAAGCAGTTTTTTTCTGTCGGGAGTTTTAGGTTTTAGGCTGTGGTGCTCTCAGAAGGGGCCACCTTTTGTACCTGCCCGTTTTGCATTCAGTGTCCTCTATAGCTTGGGTATTGTTTTCCCAAAAGTAATGAATGCAGCTGTGGACCCTTCCCGTTTGAGAAGAAAAACATAAATTATGCTTACCTGATAGTTTTCTTTTCTTCAGATGGGAAGAGTCCACAGCTCCCCGCCCGCGTTGTTTCCTATGGGGCGGCCGTATTTTTTGTTTCTAAGGCACCTTTTTCACCCTGATATTTCTCCTACTGTTTCATATTCTCCTACTGTTCCTTGTTCCCTCTGCAGAATGACTGGGGGATGAGGGAAGTGGGGGAGGTATTTAAGCCTTTGGCTGGGGTATATTTGCCTCCTCCTGGTGGCCAGGTTCTGAATTCCCAAAAGTAATAAATGCAGCTGTAGACTCTTCCGTCAGAAAAAAAGAAAATTATCAGGTAAGCATAATTTAAGTTTTTCCTGTTAAAACCACCACCTACACTGTACATTTCAATACTGTGATAATGGGTATAGAAAAGCAATGTAAATAATGCCAGCAGAAGAAATCACAATCTCCATGAGGGTTGGGAAAGGTAAGAACAATTGAAAATTAAGATTTAAGTACTTAAGTATTCACCTTTTATGTAAAGGGTAGCATAAGAAAGCCTCTGTGTATAGTGAGCAATATTTAGGGCTAGATTACAAGTTGAGCAGTATTTTGCACTCACGTTTGAGCGTTGAAACTGCTTGTATTATGAGTTGAAAGAAAAAAAAATACTCTCTCGCATTTGGCAAGTAGCGATAACAAAGAGACTTTGAGAAGTCGCGAACGCAACATCACATTCCCACATAGTTTTCAATGGAGCCTAAAAAGTTAATAAAAAACTAACACCCACAAGTCGTGCAAACACGATCGCGGTTATTTAAAAGTGCAACATAAGAAGATAATATTGCATATTTCATAATCCAATGCACATAGCAAATTATATATATATATATATAGGGTTAGAAGAAAGAAAAACGAGGAACTGCAGACTCTTTTTCCAAAGTGGATAATTTAATAAGCAGACAAGTGAAAGACACAGTCACAGTGTGCAGGGCTGGATCTGACGCGTTTCCCGCATGCTCACATGCGCTTCATCAGAGATCTGTATATATATATATATATATACAAATCGTATGCAAAAGTTTAGGCACAGTTTTCATGATTTTCATTTATAAATAATTGGGGTGTTTGGATCAGCAATTTCATTTTGATCTATCAAATAACTGAAGGACACAGTAATATTTCAGTAGTGAAATGAGGTTTATTGGATTAACAGAAAATGTGCAATATGCATTAAAACGAAATTAGAAAGGTGCATAAATTTGGGCACCCCAACAGAAAAATTGCATCAATATATAGTAGAGCCTCCTTAAGCAAAAATAACAGCCTCTAGACCGCTTCTTATAGCCTGTAATGAGTGTCTGGATTCTGGATGAAGGTATTTTGGACCATTCCTCCATGCAAAACATCTCCAGTTGAGTTAGATTTAATGGTTGCCGAGCATGGACAGCCTGCTTCAAATCACCCCACAAATTTTCAATGATATTCAGGTCTGGGAACTGGGATGGCCATTCTAGAACATTGTACTTGTTCCTCTGCATAAATGCCAGAGTAGATTTTGAGCAGTGTTTTGGGTCGTTGTCATGTTGAAATATCCAGCCCCAGTGTAACTTCAACTTTGTGACTGATTCCACAACATTATTCTCAAGTATCTGCTGATATTGAGTGGAATTCATGCGACCCTCAACTTTAACAAGACTCCCAGTACCAGCACTCGCCACGCAGCCCCACAGCATGATGGAACATCCACCAAATGTTATTGTGGGGTAGCAAGTGTTTGTCTTGGAACGCTGTGTTCTTTTGGCCGCCATGCATAACGCCCCTTGTTATGACCAAATAACTCAATCTTTGTTTCATCAGTCCACAGCACCTTCTTCCAAAATGAAGCTGGCTTGTCCAAATGTATGTTTGTGGCGTGTGTGCAGAAAAGGCTTCTTCCGCATCACTCTCCCATACAGCTTCTACTTGTGCAAAGTGCTCTGAATTGTTGAACGATGCACAGTGACACCATCTGCAGCAAGATGATGTTGTAGGTCTTTGGAGATGGTCTGTGGGCTGTTTTTGACCGTTCTCACCATCCTTTGCCTCTCCGATATTTTACTTGGCCTGCCACTTCTGGCCTTTATAAGAATAGTGCCTGTGGTTTTCCATTTCTTACTATGTTCCTCACAGTGGACACTGACAGTTTTAAATCTCTGCAATAGCTTTTTATAGCCTTCCCCTAAACCATAATGTTGAACAATCTTTGTTTTCAGGTCAAGTTGTTTTATGACCCCCATGTTGCCACTCTTCAGAGGAGAGTCAAAGAGAACAACAACTTGCAATTGGCCACCTTAAATACCTTTTCTCATGATTGGATGCACCTGTCTATGAAGTTCAAGGCTTAATGGGCTCACCAAACCAATTGTGTGTTCCAATTAATCAGTGCTAGGTCGTTACAGGTATTCAAATAAACAAAATGACAAGGATGCCCAAATTTATGCATCTGTCTAATTTCGTTTCGATGCATATTGCACATTTTCTGTTAATCCAATAAACCTCATTCCACTACTGAAATATTACTGTGTCCTTCAGTTATTTGATAGATCAAAATGAAATTGCTGATCCAAACACCCAAATATTTATAAATGAAAATCATGGAAATTGTCAGGGGTGCCTAAACTTTTGCATACAACTGTTTGTGTGTGTGTATAAATATATATAGGTATAAATATATATATATTATAATACATAAAACATACTGAAATATGCAGAAGATTGGAGTGTTTAATATTTACAGTAAATATATAGTTAAAACACAACGTCATCAATTACTAGTGGGAATATCACTCCTGGCCAGCAGGAAGAGGCAAGGACCACCACAGCAAAGCTGTTAAGTGTCACTCCCCTACCCATAAACCCCAGTCATTTTCTTTGCCTGAAGTTTTGGTGTCTGAAAAAAAATTGGATTTCTTTCACAACAAGCAAGATTTATGGGTCTAGCCGTAGTCCATGTTAATCTCTTCAGTAGGGGTAGTGGTGGCTTTAAAGCAGTTAGGAACTTGTAAGGTGGGCCTTGCTGTGTTTTCCTAACATATTTGCCGCACTAGTATTAAAAGCCAGAGTAGGTTAACTCTGTTCTTTCTTTTTGTCTAAAGGTCTCTGCAAGGAGTATGTGTCCTCTTACACCTTGTAAGCTGTCCTCCTGCCGGACGGCTAGATGCATATAAGTGCTGTTGGTCTTCTAGGCTTGGGAGACTGGCACTATGATGGATTAAAGAAATTTGTTATTTTTGGGACAAAATTACCCTTTGGAATCCGGAGCAGGCGCCATTTTGTATGAGTTTTTCAGTACTTCGGGTCCGTGTATTAATAGAACCGTTTCTCTAACTAAGTGTGGCAGCGCTTCTCTTTTCAAAGTGAAGAAAAATGCTGTTTATGTTCATTTGAATCTAAAAGTGTTAAGTGTTTTGGAGCATTTCTTTAATGCATACGTATCATGTTGGAGGCGTCAATTTTTTTTTCTTACACCTCAGTTTAGAGTTGCTTCAAAAATAAAGATAATATTTGCAGAAAAACATATTTGAAGAAGCCTTTGTTCTGCTTATGTACTATTTAATATTTAAAGTAAAAGTACATTTATTATTTATTATCAAAAAAAGACTATTAGATCATGATTTTGGAACAGGGGTCTGTTCCTATGCATATACTGTATGCTTATCGTGTACTGGGGGTTCTTAGGATGATGCTGTTTAGGCAGTGACACTGCTTTCTACTCAAACGTCCCAAGCTTTAATGGCTGCACATATAGTGCCCTGCATTTCCTCTCAGTCTCCTTGAGGAGTTTATTTGCCTGCAGAAATTGCTGCACAGGTATCTTCTGCGATATCTGTGGCCTTATCTACTTTTCCTATGTTGAAGGGAAACGCTAGAGAAAAATTAGAGAATCAGATAGCTTGAACACCTTTGTGTACTGCTAAAGAAGGTATTGGCTTTGTCAAACCTAAGAAATCTAGTAAACTTAATAAGTACTATGATTTTCCTTCCTCTGTGGAGGTGTTAACTGTTGCAGACTGTGCACCAGAGTTTTTGCACAGGAATGGCAGAAGCCAGGGATACCTTTTTCCCCGTCTCCTGTCTTTAAAAAGAGGTTTCCTGTCACTGACTCCATTAAAAAATCATGGCGCACAGTGCCTTAAATAGAAGGGCCATTCTACTGTGGCTAAGAGAACTTCTATTCCTATGGAGGATAGCTGCTCTTTTAAGCATCCAACGAACAAAATGCTGTAGGCTTATTTGAAGATGATGTCCCTATGTATGTTCATTAAGGGTCTTCAATGGCAACCTGTTGTGTGTCTCGCTACTGTGTCAAGTGCAGCATATTCTGGTCCTAGCTTCTTTACCAGGATAAGACCTTGGTTGGACCTGGTCTGGCAGAAATATTTTCTGATATTTCTGGTGGAATAAAAAGGGTCTTTTCTACCACAAGACAACAAGAACAGACCTATAGGATGTCAAAGTAATTTTAGTTTCTTACGTAACTTCAATGGAAAGTCTTCCTCTCCCTCTTCCAAACAGGTACAGTCCAAGTCTTCTTGGTATCCCCTCAGTCTTGGTACAGGGGGAAGCTATCTTGGAAATCCGCAGCTGAGTCTAAGTCAGCATGTAGAGATTACCCCCGATCCGGGATCGGATCAAGTGGGGGGCAGATTTTCTCTGTTTTATCAAGCTTGGATACGAGATGTCCCAGATCCCTGGGCTGTGGACATAGTATCTCAGGGTTACAAAATAGAATTCAGGATTTCTCCTCCCAGGGGTAGGGTCCTCCTCTCAAGATTATCTGCAGTCCAGATAAAAAGAAAGGCATTCTTGAAATGTGTTCAGGACGTTTCCTCCCTGGGAGGGATAGTTCTGGTTTCAGTAAGGGAACAGGGAGGGCCTAGAACTCTATCCAAACCTGTTTGTGGTTCCTTAAAAAGAGGGAACTTTTTGACCTATTTTAAACCTAAAGTGTCTAAACAAGTTTCTCAGAGTACAGTCCTTCAAAATGGATTCTATTCTTCTTTTGGTCCAAGAGGGGTCAGTTCATGATGACCATAAACTTGAAGGATGTGGTATCTTCATGTTCCCATCCACAGGGATCATCTCAAGTTCCTAAGATTTGCATTTGTAGACAAACATTTTCAGTTGTGGCTCTTCTGTTTGGCCTTGCCACAGCTCTCAGAATTTTCTCAAAGGTTCTGGGGCTCTTTTGGCAGTGATCAGGTCTCGAGAAATTGCAGTGGTGCCCTACTTGGATCATGCGCCGTTTCTTAACAAGCATTCTCTCATTCTGAGATCTTGTTGCTTAGATTCCCTATCTATGAAAATATTTCTGACAGAAGTCAGAAATTCCAAAATTCTTTCCTCTTGCCTTTCTCTGCAGTCTACTATTCGGCTATCAATGGCTCAATGTATGGAGGTAATTGGTCTGATGGTCGCTTCCATGGACATCATTACCTTTGCTTGATTCCATTTGAGAGCTCTGCAGTTATGCATGCTCAGACAATGGAACGGGGACCATTAGGATCTGTCCCAGAGGATAGATCTAGATCAGGTGACAAGAGACTCCCGTGGTGGTTTTATTGGGAGCATCTGTCTCAGGGAACATGCTTCCAAAGACCTTCCTGGGTGATTGTGACCACGGACGCCAGCCTGCTGGGCTGGGGAGCTGTCTGGGACTCTTTAAAGGCCCAGGGACTATGGACTCGGGAGGAGTCTGCTCTCCCCATAAATATCTCTGAGTTGAGAGCAATTTACAATGCTCTGATGGCTTGGCCTCAGTTGTCCTTAGCCTGGTTTATCAGGTTCCAGCCAGACAATGTCACCTCAGTGGCTTACATCAACCACCAGGGAAGAACTCTGAGTTCCTTAGCCATGAAGGAGGTGGCTTCGGATTGTTCTGTGGGTGAAAGCTCACGATTGCTGTGTATCTGCCATCCACATTCCAGGGGTGGACAACTGGAAAGCGGACTTCCTGAACAGACAGACATTTAATCCCGGGGTGTGGGCTCTCCATCTGGAGGTGTTCTCCAGGTTAACCCTTGTCAGGGTGCCAGGAATCAGACTGAGACGAGAAGTGCAAAAATAATCACACCTTTATTAATAGCAAAAATAATAAAAAGTCCACAAGTCAAATAACAAGCCAGGAATCAAAACCAGAGGCTGGTAGTCAGACGACCCGAGTCAGGAGCCAAAGCGAATAGGTCAGACGAGCCGGAATCAGAAACAAGGAAAACAGCAGAGTCAGGAACAAGCCAGGGATCAGGAAGGACGTCAGGCAGCCAGGTAATACACAGGAACTCTCACAAACATGTCTGAGACAAACGCAAAGGCGAAGCATACTGAACAGAGGCCCTTTAAATAATAAGTGATTACATCACAATTCTGAGACTGCATCCTGTCTCACATGGATGATGCAAACCAGTCTGGCCATAAAACGAAGTGCAGAAATTGAGCAGCATCCCCCACAATGCACCATAGTCAGGAAGCGAGGTGAGTAAAATGGCTGCTAGCAGCACATGGCAAACACAACAGGGAAAAACCCTGACAGTACCCTCCCCTCAACGACCCCTCCCCCGCAGGAGGACAAAAGGCTTATTGGGGAAACGGGCATGGAAGACACAGAGGAGGGCGGGAGCATGAACATCAGAGGAGGGAACCCAAGAACGCTCCTCCGGACCGTGAACCAAATACTGTACACGGCCCCTGGACATACGAGAGTCAATAATGCTGCTGACCTCATACTCCTCATGGTTGTTAACAAAGATAGGATGGGGACGAGGCAACACAGTGGTAAACCGATTACAAACCAATGGTTTCAAGAGAGAGACATGAAAAACATTGGAGATGCGCATAGCAGGAGGAAGGTCAAGAGCGTAGGCCACAGGATTAACCCATCAGAGTATTCGAAAAGGACCAACATAACGGGGGAGCCAATTTATTGGAAGGCACACTAAGGTTCATGTTGCGGGAGGACAGCCAAATTCTCTCACCAACCTGGTAGGAAGGTGCGGGCAGACGCCTACGATCAGCCTGGAACTTTTGGCGCTGCATAGAACAATGAAGGCAATCCTGAATCTGCACCCACGTGGAACGGAGTTGCCGGAGATGCTCCTCCAAAGCCTGAATACCCTGAGACATTAATGAATCGGGCAACAAGGATGGTTGAAACCCATAATTCGCCATGAACGGGGATAACCAAGGTAACAGTTCAGACCAATTATTGTGGTGATCTGAGACATAGCAACGGAGGGAACTGTTCCAGAGCTTGATTAGACCGTTCCGCAGCCCCATTGGATTGAGGGTGATATGCCGAGGAGAAGGAAAGCTGGATCCCCATTTGAGCACAAAAGTAATGCCAAAATCTGGAGACAAACTGGCTACCCCGGTCTGACACTATCTCCTTGGGTATTTGCATGTAAACGAAGACATCCCGGGCAAAATTGAAGCAAGCTCCTGAGTGGTAGGCACTTCATCAAGGGAATGCAATGCGACATTTTAGAAAAACGGTCAACCCCCATAAGGATAACAGTATTGCCATTGGAAACAGGGAGCTCGACAATGAAGTCCATGGAAAGATGTGTCCAAGGACGCTCACCATTAGCAATAGGTTGAAGAAGACCAACAGGAAGACGTCGAAGAGTCTTATTCTGTGCACAAGCTGAGCAGGAGGCAACATACGCAGCAACATCAGAACGAAGACCTGGCCACCAGAATTGTTGAGTGACAGACCAAATAATTTGGTTCTTGCCTGGGTGACCTGCGGCTTTAGGATAGGAGGTAAGTGTGCAAAAGTTTAGTTCGAAGATTCTCAGGAACAAAACACTTACCACTAGGTTTCTCAGGAGGTGCATTGGTTTGTGCAGCCAGGATCTCCTCCCCCAAGGGAGAAGTTAAATTAGTACGTATGGTAGCCAAAATATGGTCAGGAGGTATAACAGGAGTAGGTACAGACTCCTCCTTGGACAGAGGCGAAAATTGTCGAGAGAGGGCATCAGCCCTAACATTCTTACTACCAGGCAAGTAGGAGACCACATAATTAAACCGAGACAAAAATAGCGCCCATCTGGCCTGTCGGGGCGACAAACGTTTTGCTTCAGATAGATAAGTTAAATTCTTGTGGTCAGTAATAATGAGCACTGGCACGCTAGTACCCTCGAGAAGATGCCTCCATTCCTTAAGTGCCAAAATTATGGCCAGTAATTCCCTGTCGCCAATTTCATAATTGCACTCCGCTGGAGACAATTTCTTAGAGAAGAAACCACACGGATGCAAGGAACCGTCAGGCATAGGACATTGAGACAAGAGGGGCACCTACTCCAGTCTCAGATGCATCAACCTCAAGAACGAAAGGCAGGACAGGGTTACGATGAGCCAGAACTGGAGCGGCAGCAAAGGCAGTCTTAAGACTGTAAAAGCCTTAATGGCAGTAGGTGACCAATGGAGTGGATCATTCTCTTTAACGGGTCATGTCTGTGATAGGTTTGACCAAGGAAGAAAAGTTTTTAATAAACTTTCTATAGTAATTGGCGAACCCCAAAAAACTTTGAATAGACCGAAGACCAACTGGGCGAGGCCACTGCAGAACTGCAGATTACTTGTCAGGATCCATGGAGAACCCTGCAACGGAGATAACATAACCTAGGAAGGTTACTCGAGTCTGATGGAACTCACATTTCTCGAGTTTACAAAACAGGCCGTTCTCATGTAGTCTCTGAAGAACCCGTGTAACATCAGAACGATGAGCCTCAAGTGTGGGTGAGTGTATGAGGATGTCGTCTAAGTACACCACAACACACTGTTGCAACATATCTCGTAGGACATCTTTAATAAATTCCTGAAAAAACAGCAGGAGCATTACATAGGCCAAAGGGCATTACAAGATACTCATAATGCCCCCTCCTGGTGTTAAATGCTGTTTTCCATTCGTGGCCCTCCTTAATCCTAACAAGATTGTACGCTCCTCTCAAATCAAGTTTAGTAAAGACTGTAGCTCCCTTGAGGCGGTCAAAGAGTTCCGTAATAAGCGGAATAGGGTAAGCATTCTTAATGGTAAGACGATTAAGACCCCTATAATCGATACATGGTCTTAACTCGCCACCCTTTTTTCTTCACAAAGAAGAAGCCAGCCCCTGCAGGAGAGCAGGATTTGCGGATGATCCCCCGCAACAGACCATCGGCAACATACTCCTCCATAGCACAATTCTCTGCAACAGACAGAGGGTACACCCGGCCCCGAGGAGGAATGGCTCCGGGTTGCAGGTCTATGGCACAATCGTAAGACCGGTGAGGTGGCAACGTACCGGCACGCACCTTGTCAAACACGTCTAGGAACTCTCGGTACTCCTCTGGCAATTGAGAAACTGAAGAAGTGCACAAGACTTTAACTGGTTTCTGAAGACAAGTGGAAATACATTGCGGGGACCACTACAAAATTTTGGACCTGCGCCAGTCGAGACTGGGATTGTGCTTTTGGAGCCAGGGATAACCCAGAACAACCGGAAAATGCGGAGAGTTTATCACCTGGAACTGGAGGGTTTCAAAATGGAGAGCCCCAACAGCCATGGGCAACAGAGCAGTTTCGTGAGTAACGAGTGCGGGCTGAAGGGGCCTGCCATCAATGGCCTCAATAGCAAGCAGAACAGACAGAGGCAAAACAGGAATTGAGTGCTTTGATACAAAAGCACTGTCAATGAAATAGCCCGCAGCTCCGGAGTCAACAAGAGCCTGGGTGACTATGGAGGAGTTCACCCAGGAAAGGACAACCGTGACCATAGGTTTCTCCTTAAGCGGTTCCGGGGACGAGGATAAACCACCAAAAGTTTGCCCCCGACAGGACCTTAGGTGTGAGCGTTTCCCGGCCGTGTAGGACAAGACTTCAAAAGGTGGACCTGTAACCCACAATAGAGGCAGAGCCCCTCCCTCCTCCTAAAGGCCCTCTCCGCCGCGGAGAGACGCGTGAATCCCAGCTGCATCGGCTCAGCAGTGCCTGGTGACTCGGGACCAGGAGGCATGGGAGGAGAGGGAGGCATGGGTGGGAACGAACAGTTAGGAGACAACGGAACAGGAGGCTTCCGCAAGCGCTCCTTGAAAGATGGCCTCTCTCTGAGTCTGATGTCAGTTAGGATAAAAAAAGACACCAATGCCTCGAGATCCTCTGGTAAATCTCTGGCAGCAACTTCGTCTTAATCGCATCAGAGAGCCCATGAGAGAAGGCGGCAACAAGGGCTTCATTGTTCCAACCTACCTCTGCGGCAAGTGTATGGAACTCAATGGCATACTGAGCAACAGATCTTGTACCTTGCTGAATGGACATGAGTCGTTTAGCAGCAGAGGAGGAGCGAGCCGGAACATCAAATACCCTTCGAAAGGAGGCCACAAATTCAGGGTAATTTGAAATCACAGGTTTATTAGTCTCCCACAAGGGATTAGCCCAGGCAAGAGCTGTGTCAGAGAGTAACGTGATAAGAAATCCCACCTTAGCTCTATCAGAGGGAAACGCCTGAGGTAACATCTCAAAGTAAATGCCCACCTGGTTCAAAAACCCTATGCACTGAATAGGATTTCCTCCATATCGCTGAGGTAGAGGTGCAGAACCAGACATGCTCCTGGTAGGCATAGGCGCAGTAGCGGAAACAGGAGCAGCCATAACTTGCGGGACACTTTGGTCCAAATGTGCAGTGCGAGTCAGCAGGGTTTGCAGGGCTAGTGCAAATTGATCCAAGCAGTGATCCTGTACATCCATCCTGGAAATTATGGCAGGTAAAGGTGGATTATTAGCACCATCAGGATTCATGGCCTTTGCGTAATGTCAGGGTGCCAGGAATCAGACTGAGACGAGAAGTGCAAAAATAATCACACCTTTATTAATAGCAAAAAAATTATAAAAAGTCCACAAGTCAAATAACAAGCCAGGAATCAAAACCAGAGCTGGTAGTCAGACGAGCCGAGTCAGGAGCCAAAGCAAATAGTCAGACGAGCCGGAATCAGGAACAAGGAAAACAGCAGAGTCAGGAACAAGCCTGGGATCAGGAAGGACGTCAGGCAGCCAGGTAATACACAGGAACTCTCACAAACATGTCTAAGACAACGCAAAGGCAAAGCATACTGAACAGAGGCCCTTTAAATAATAAGTGATGACATCACAATTCTGAGACTGCATCCTGTCTCAAATGGATGATGCAAACCAGTCTGGCCATAAAACGAAGTGCAGGAATTGAGCAGCATCCCCCACAATGCACCATAGTCAGGAAGAGAGGAGAGTAAAATGGCTGCCAGCAGCACATGGCAAACACAACAGGGAAAAAACCCTGACAACCCTCCAGTGGGAGTTGCCGGAGTTGGATCTGATGGCGTCTCGGCACAATGCCAAGGTACGGTTCAAGGTCAATAGATCCGCAGGCCGCCCCCATTAGATGCTCTGGCGGTTCCTTGGGATTTCAGTCTGTCATACCTGTTTCCTCCGTTTGCTCTTCTTCCTCGAGTCATTGCTCGTATCATTCAGGAGAGAGCATCGGTAATTCTAACACAGGGTCCATTCCTTCATCCAAATCTCGCTTCTTTGAAGCTGACTGCTTGGAGATTGAACGCTTAGTTCTGTCTAAGCGTGTTTTTTCTGAGTCGGTCATTGAGACCTTGATTCATGCTCGCAAGCCTGTTACTAGAAAGATAAGACATAAGGTATGGCGTAAATACCTTTATTGGTGTGAATCCAAGGGCTATTCTTGGAGTAGGGTCAGGATTCATAGGATTTTGTAATTTCTCCAGGAAGGTCTGGATAAGGGATTTCTGCATTATCTATTTTGTTGCACAAGCATCTGGCGGATGTGCCAGATGTTCAATCTTTTTGTCAGGCCCTGGTCAGAATCAGGCCTGTGTTTAAGTCTGTTGCTCCTCCTTGGAGCCTTAACCTTGCTCTTAAAGTTTTGCACAAGCTCTGTTTGAGCCAATGCATTCCATAGATATTACATTGTTATCTTGGAAGGTTTTGTTTCTTTTTGCTATCTCTTCTGCTCGGAGAGTCTCAGGACTCTTGACTTTGAAGTGTGATTCGCATTATCTTATCTCTCATGGTGATGAGGCGGTTCTTCGTACTAAGTTAGGTTTTCTTCTGTAAGTGGTTTCAGATAGAAAAATTAATCAGGAAATTGTTGTTCCTTCTCTATGTCCTAATCCTTCTTCTAATAAGGAACATTTGTTGCACAACTTGGATGTCGTGCGTGCTTTTAAATTTTATCTACAGGCGGCTAAGGATTTTCGCCAGTCTTCTGCCCTGTTTGTTTGTTTCTCTGATAAGAGTAAGGGTCAGAAAGCTACTGTTACTTCTTTTACTCTCTGGTTGAGAAGTATTATTTGTTTTTCTTATCAGACTGCTGGTCAGCAGCCTCCTGAGAGAATTATGGCCCATTCCACAAGGGCTGTCTCCTCTTCTTGGGCTTTCAAAAATGAAGCTTCTGCGGAACAGAATTGCAAGGCTGCAACTTGTTCCTCTTTGCATACTTTTTCAAAATTTTACAAATTTGATACTTTTGCCTCGGATGAGGCTTCTTTTGGGAGAAAGGTTCTTCAAGCGGTGGTACCTTCTGTTTAGGTCTGCCTGTCTTGCTATCCCTCCCTAGTCATCTGTGTCCTCTAGCTTGTTTATTGGTTCCCACTAGTAATTGATGACGTTGTGGACTCTCCATATCTTAGTAAAGAAAACAAGATTTATGCTTACCTGATAAATCTATTTATTTATTTCCGGATATGGAGAGTATACAACCCCACCCTTTAATTTTAAGAGTTAGTTTTTGACTAAACCTTAGGCACCTCTACACCTTTGTGTTATTCCTTTGTTCCATTTCCCTTCAGTCGAATGAATGGGGTTTATGGGTAGAGGAGTGACACTTATCAGCTTTGCTGTGGTGCTCTTTGCCTCCTCCTGCTGGCCAAGAGTGATATTCCCACTAGTAATTGATGATGTTGTGGTCTCTCCATATCCAGAAAGAAATAGATTTACCAGGTAAGTATAAATTTTGTTATTAAATATGAAAATTTAAAATAAATATGATTTTACATGTTTTCATCTACTTGACTGCAAAAGAGTTCCAATGCACTTATATATGTCTGTATGTGTATGTATATATATATACACACACACATATATATATATATATATATATATATATATATATATATATATATATATATATATATATATATACATATTTTGACATGTATATGTATGTATTTCTATGTTAAAGCCCTTTTCCTGCCTTTTATTTTTCAAATACCTAAGACCTCATATCTTTGAGCCCTTAGAACTTTTTTTTGCAATATTTTTTTTATTTACTCTTATTAAATAGTATTATTATGAGTGTAACTGTACTTTTAAATGTAATTTTGATGTGTTTTGTGAAACTTTTTTGTCTTGCGTAAGAGCTATGAGGATGCAGTAATCATTCTAGCATAAATTGCGATTGCACTCATACGTTCGCATTTTCTTTCAACTTATAACACGAGTAGAATTTTAATTTGTGTGCAAATGGTCACGAAAACCTGATGTCGCTTGCATGCAAATGATACTGTGCCACTCATAATATATCCCTTAATGGGTTGTGGTTTCACAGCGTGAAAACAGCTATTTCATATACAAAAATAAAGCATTTTATGTCCTGCTGCTGGTATAGCAAGTCTTTGGAAACACATGAAAGGGAATACAGTTTTATAGTATACTGTACCTTTAAGCAAATTACTATTATAATTATTATTATTTTTTAAATATCTTTTTTCATAAGTAACAATAGAAATATAATATAATTCTCTCCAAAAGATCTGCATACAAAATAAATATTTTAAATTAATTTCACTTTGTTTTGCAAATCAAGAGCAGTGCAGGGAAAATGCTTTGTCAAATCATGTTCCTGGTCTCCTTTGCTGATAAAGAGACAAGAGAAATGCCTTGTTACAGTACGCATATTTCAGCCTAACACCACATAGTGGGATTCCCAGCCATTTAAATTAAGGTTTGCAGGTTTCTCTAGGAAGTACATAATAACTGTAAAAATAACATAAACACACATAACTAGGTACCAGAGAGTTTGACTGAGCTGGGAGACTCAAGTGACCCCTAAACATCACTTCTTTTAAACTAAAAGGAAAATAGACTATTCATTTGAAAAAGGAGGAGCTCCTCTTTTGACCAAAAATACATATAGGCTATTGGGACCCCATTTTGGAAAGAGAAGAACTTTGACCCTTTATTATTTGACCTTGCAGCTAAGTGGTCATTAAACATTCAATTGGTAACATCATGTAGCCTCAACTTGTTTTCTTGATTTCATTCTTATAGATACTTGTTTCTTTGGGCAAATACAAATGTATTGGTACCCAAATAGATATGTAAACTTGAATGTAAAAAACAGGTGACATTATGTGAAAATCTGAATATGGTGATTTTTGTACTCTTTTTTTATATTATATATGTTTTTTTAAATTAGTATTACTATTATATTTGTAACTATATTGTGTTTGGGGACAGGCACATGCAGCACAGTAAACACACATATTGTCACCCCTCTGTGAAATCTGTATTTCTTTCATACAGGTGGCAAGAGTCCATGATCCATTACTCCTGGGAATTACTCTTCCTTACCACTAGGAGGAGGCAAAGATCCCCAAACTCCAAGAGCTCTATAAAACCATCAACATCTCACAGGTATCTCAGTATTTACTTTGTCTCCGCTGGAGGTGGTTGAAGAATTAAGATGTGCATTTGATTCTTCAGATAGAGGGGATATCAGTCTATTGAGGCCCGGTTTCCCCTCAGAGTACAATGCTTTTCAGAGGAATGTATATGGGGTATGGTTAGTGGCTCTTTTTTCACCTCATGGGAATTTGTCAGACTTTCCATAATTGGCCGCAGGGACTTGCCTTTTGCCTCCTACATATGCTCCTATTCCATAACCTCTGTTGATTTGTTTCAGTACTGGTTTGGCTTTCTAATAGTTGTTTTACTGGTAGATAAGTGTATAATGGTAAGTATAATTTTTTTTCCATTTAGACACTCTATATCTTTTATGTAGGCAATTATAGTTTATATATATATATATATATTTATATATATGCTTCTCTTTGTGTGTATTTAGTCTCCCTATGGGAAAAAGGGGAAACCAGACATGGACTCCTTGCTCAGTGTGCTTAGAGGAATATGGCTACACCTCACTGACGAGGCCCAATGAAGGCCGATACGATCATCTGGGGTTGCTGTGTTCCTTGTTCAGAGTGGCATTGCCTGGTATTTCGGAACTAGACTGACCGTAATAGGCGGGATCAGACTAATATACTACAGGAAAGTTCTTCTCTGTGAAAAGCATTACTGAGCTAAAAGAAGCTGCACTCATGTGGTAAATCGCCATAGAACAGGCTAACAATAGTAATGAGCCAGTTGTTCGTTCCTGTAAGTGTGCTTCTCTTTGTGTGTATTTAGTCTTCCTATAGGAAAAAAGGGGAAACCAGATGTGGACTCCTTGCTCAGTGTGCTTTGAGGAATATGGCTACACCTCACTGACGAGGCCCAATGAAGGCTGAAACGATCGTCTGGGGTTGCTGTGTTCCTTGTTCAGAGAGGAATTGCCTGGTATTTCGGTGCTGGACTGACCGTAATAGGCGGGATCAGACTGATATACTACAGGAAAGTTCTTCTCTGTGAAAAGCATTACTGAGCTAAAAGAAGCTGCACTCATGTGGTAAATCGCCATAGAACAGGCTAACAATAGTATTGAGCCAGTTGTTCGTTCCTGTAAGTGTGCTTCTCTTTGTGTGTATATATAGTATATATATATATGTATATATATATGTTTGTTTTTGTTTGTGTCTGTTTTTTTTGTGGCACTTAGTCCAAATTTTTTGTGCCAGCCTTCGGGTTTGCGCACTTCTGGATAGTGCATATCAAGTTAGCACACAACGGGATAGCACACGTATGTCCTTTGCCTCACGCACTTGAGTCTGGCGCACCTAATTTTCACTATAACTGTCAGTTTTTCATGCGTGTTATCCTACACAGCTGAGCTTTATCTAGGCTTCGGGTGTGAAGTTTACTTGTCTCCTGCTTAGAAGACCCTTTGGATAGGAAATTAGAGTTCTTTCCTATAAGGGCCTTTTTACTAGCAGGGTATTTGCTTAGGCCGGCTATTTCTATTGCTGATGTGGTTGCTGCTTCCTCTTTCAGAACAGTGTTCTAATGACTCTACCAGTGAACATCTTTTGGGTTTACTCAAAAGTGCCAATTTTTTTATGTGTAATGCTGTATTTGAAATTATGAAAATCAATGTTAAAAGCATGTCTTTGGCAGTTCTTGCTAGAAGAGCCTTATGGCTTAAGTCTTGTTCTGCTAATATGGTGTCTAAATCCAGACTTTTCATGGAAAGAAATTGTTTAGTTCTGACTTAGATTCCATTATTTCTACTGTTACCCGAGGTAAAAGGGCTTTTCTTCCTCAGGACAAGCAGTCTAAGGGAAAATCTAAAGTTTCCAATCATTTTTGTTCCTTTAATCAAAATAAGGAACACAAAGTTGACTCCTTTGCTCAGAAGCAAGGCACCTTTGGCCCAGACTGGAGGCCTAGTGCTAACTGAAACAAGACAAAGCAGGCCAAAAATCTATCCCTATTACCAAAACTGCATGAAAGTGTGGTCTCCAACCCAGGGGTTCTGCTAGGGGGGGACAGGTTATGACTTTTTTAGAAGGCTTGGTTTCAGTCTGCTCCAGATCCCTAGGTTTTGAATATAGTTTCCCAGGGTTATTGAATATGGTTCAGAACAAGGCCAACAGTTTGTTGTTCTACCATTTGGTCTGGCTACAGCTCCAAGTATCTTCACAAAGGTTTTAGATGCCCTATTATCTGTGATCAGATCTCATGTTGTTGCATTTATTTATTTCCCTACCTGGACAATATATTGGTTCAAGCACCATCTTTTCCTTTATCAGAGTCTCACATCAACAGACTGTTATTTCTTCAACGGCATGGTTGGAAGATAATTTTTTAATAGAGTTCTTAGATTCCTCAGACCAAGGTGACTTTTAGGGATTTCAAATTTGATAAAATTTCAAATGTTCTTAAGTGTTTCTCTCACAGAACAGAGAAGGTTAAAATTGGTTTCAGTTTGTCTGAACCTTCAGTCATTCTCTTTTTTCTTTCTGTTGCTCTTTGTATAGAAGTTCTGGGTCTCATGATTGCAGCTTGCAGATGAGATTCCTTTTGCTCCATTTCACATGAGACCTCTTCAGCTTTGTATGCTTTGTCTGTGGTGCAGGGATCATACTCCGCTATCTCAAAATCTCTGGTGGCTGGATCATCAATTCATTATTCAAGGGGGGCTTCTTTTGTTCATCCTAACTGGACTGTGATCACTACAGATGCAAGTCTTTCAGGTTGGGGAGCTGTTTGAGCACAGGGGGTTTGGGGTCATGGGGAGGCGAGGTTGCCAATAAATCTTTTAGAACTCTTTGCTATTCTCTGGGCTCTTCAGACTTGGCCTCTGCTGAAAAGGAAGTCTCATCTTCGTTTCTAAACAGACAATGTCACAGCAGTGGGGTATATAAATAATCAGGGGGAACTCTGTTCCTTAGCCATGAGAGAAGTTATATAAAGGGCAGAAGTCAATTCCTGTCTAGTCTCTGCAAATCATATTCCAGAATTGAACAACTGGGAAGCAGACTCTGTTGTCAATTTCTACATCCAGGGGAATGGTCTCTTCACCAGTATGTGTTCAATCAGATTGTGGTCTTCTAGAGATTGATCTGATGGCTTCTCATTTAAATAACAAACTTCCCAGGTACTTTGTGAGGTCCAGTGACCCTCAGGCAGAGTCTGTGGATGCTCTAGGAGCTCCTTGGTCATTTCAGCTTGCTTATCTGTTTCCTCTTCCTGGTATTTCTTCCCAGGGTGAGCTTCAAAATAACCTATAAAAATTTGCAGGTGTGTGAAAATACTCAGGCGTCTGATGATGGCGTAAGCCGAAATGCGTCAAGTCATTTTGCTCACTTTCAAGTGTTATTTCTTTCATGTAATTAGCAAGAGTCCATGAGCTAGTGACGTATGGGATATACATTCCTACCAGGAGGGGCAAAGTTTCCCAAACCTCAAAATGCCTACAAATACACCCCTCACCACACCCACAATTCAGTTTTACAAACTTTGCCTCCGATGGAGGTGGTGAAGTAAGTTTGTGCTAGATTCTACGTTGATATGCGCTCCGCAGCAAGTTGGAGCCCGGTTTTCCTCTCAGCGTGCAGTGAATGTCAGAGGGATGTGAGGAGAGTATTGCCTATTTGAATGCAGTGATCTCCTTCTAAGGGGTCTATTTCATAGGTTCTCTGTTATCGGTCGTAGAGATTCATCTCTTACCTCCCTTTTCAGATCGACGATATACTCTTATATATACCATTACCTCTGCTGATTCTCGTTTCAGTACTGGTTTGGCTATCTGCTATATGTAGATGAGTGTCCTGGGGTAAGTAAGTCTTATTTTCTGTGACACTCCAAGCTATGGTTGGGCACTTTGTTTATAAAGTTCTAAATATATGTATTCAAACATTTATTTGCCTTGACTCAGAATGTTCAACTTTCCTTATTTTCAGACAGTCAGTTTCATATTTGGGATAATGCATTTTGATTTGACCTTTTTTTCTTACCTTAAAAATTTGACTTTTTCCCTGTGGGCTGTTAGGCTCGCGGGGGCTGAAAATGCTTCATTTTATTGCGTCATTCTTGGCGCGGACTTTTTTGGCGCAAAAATTCTATTTCCGTTTCCGGCGTCATACGTGTCGCCGGAAGTTGCGTCATTCTTTGACGTTATTTCGCGCCAAAAATGTCGGCGTTCCGGATGTGGCGTCATTTTTGGCGCCAAAAAGCATTTAGGCGCCAAATAATGTGGGCGTCTTATTTGGCGCGAAAAAATATGGGCGTCGCTTTTGTCTCCACATTATTTAAGTCTCATTTTTTATTGCTTCTGGTTGCTAGAAGCTTGTTCTTTGGCATTCTTTCCCATTCCTGAAACTGTCATTTAAGGAATTTGATCAATTTTGCTTTATATGTTGTTTTTTCTCTTACATATTGCAAGATGTCTCACGTTGCATCTGAGCCAGAAGATACTACAGGAAAATCGCTGTCAAGTGCTGAATCTACCAAAGCTAAGTGTATCTGCTGTAAACTTTTGGTAGCTATTTCTCCAGCTGTTGTTTGTATTGATTGTCATGACAAACTTGTTAAAGCAGATAATATTTCCTTTAGTAAAGTACCATTGCCTGTTGCAGTTCCCTCAACATCTAAGGTGCAGAATGCTCCTGATAATATAAGAGATTTTGTTTCTGAATCCATAAAGAAGGCTATGTCTGTTATTTCTCCTTCTAGTAAACGTAAAAAATCTTTTAAAACTTCTCTCCCTACAGATGAATTTTTAAATGAACATCATTCTGATTCTGATGACTCCTCTGGTTCAGAGGATTCTGTCTCTGAGGTTGATGCTGATAAATCTTCATATTTATTTAAAATGGAATTTATTCGTTCTTTACTTAAAGAAGTTCTAATTGCTTTAGAAATAGAGGATTCTAGTCCTCTTGATACTAATTCTAAACGTTTAGATAAGGTATTTAAAGCTCCTGTGGTTATTCCAGAAGTTTTTCCTGTTCCTAATGCTATTTCTGCAGTAATTTCCAAAGAATGGGATAAATTGGGTAATTCATTTACTCCTTCTAAACGTTTTAAGCATTTATATCCTGTGCCGTCTGACAGATTAGAATTTTGGGACAAAATCCCTAAAGTTGATGGGGCTATTTCTACCCTTGCTAAACGTACTACTATTCCTACGTCAGATGGTACTTCGTTTAAGGATCCTCTAGATAGGAAAATTGAGTCCTTTCTAAGAAAAGCTTATCTGTGTTCAGGTAATCTTCTTAGACCTGCTATATCTTTGGCTGATGTTGCTGCAGCTTCAACTTTTTGGTTGGAAACTTTAGAGCAACAAGTAACACATCGTGATTCTCATGACATTATTATTCTTCTTCAGCATGCTAATAATTTTATCTGTGATGCCATTTTTGATATTATCAGAGTTGATGTCAGGTTTATGTCTCTAGCTATTTTAGCTAGAAGAGCTTTATGGCTTAAAACTTGGAATGCTGATATGGCTTCTAAATCAACTTTACTTTCTATTTCTTTCCAGGGTAACAAATTATTTGGTTCTCAGTTGGATTCCATCATTTCAACTGTTACTGGTGGGAAAGGAACTTTTTTACCACAGGATAAAAAATCTAAAGGTAAAAGTAGAGCTAATAATCGTTTTCGTTCCTTTCGTTTCAACAAAGAACAAAAGCCTGATCCTTCATCCTCAGGAGCAGTTTCAGTTTGGAAACCATCTCCAGTCTGGAATAAATCCAAGCCAGCTAGAAAGGCAAAGCCTGCTTCTAAGTCCACATGAAGGTGCGGCCCTCATTCCAGCTCAGCTGGTAGGGGGCAGGTTACGTTTTTTCAAGGAAATTTGGATCAATTCTGTTCACAATCTTTGGATTCAGAACATTGTTTCAGAAGGGTACAGAATTGGTTTCAAGATAAGACCTCCTGCAAAGAGATTTTTTCTTTCCCGTGTCCCAGTAAATCCAGTAAAAGCTCAAGCATTTCTGAAATGTGTTTCAGATCTAGAGTTGACTGGAGTAATTATGCCAGTTCCAGTTCAGGAACAGGGGATGGGGTTTTATTCAAATCTCTTCATTGTACCAAAGAAGGAGAATTCCTTCAGACCAGTTCTGGATCTAAAAATATTGAATCGTTATGTAAGGATACCAACGTTCAAAATGGTAACTATAAGGACTATCTTGCCTTTTGTTCTGCAAGGGAATTATATGTCCACAATAGATTTACAGGATGCATATCTGCATATTCCGATTCATCCAGATCATTTTCAGTTCCTGAGATTCTCTTTTCTGGACAAGCATTACCAGTTTGTGGCTCTGCCGTTTGGCCTAGCTACAGCTCCAAGAATTTTTACAAAGGTTCTCGGTGCCCTTCTGTCTGTAATCAGAGAACAGGGTATTGTGGTATTTCCTTATTTGGACGATATCTTGGTACTTGCTCAGTCTTTACATTTAGCAGAATCTCATACGAATCGACTTGTGTTGTTTCTTCAAGATCATGGTTGGAGGATCAATTTACCAAAAAGTTCTTTGATTCCTCAGACAAGGGTAACCTTTCTGGGTTTCCAGATGGATTCAGTGTCCATGACTCTGTCTTTAACAGACAAGAGACGTCTAAAATTGATTACAGCTTGTCGAAACCTTCAGTCACAATCATTCCCTTCGGTAGCCTTATGCATGGAAATTCTAGGTCTTATGACTGCTGCATCGGACGCGATCCCCTTTGCTCGTTTTCACATGCGACCTCTTCAGCTCTGTATGCTGAAGCAATGGTGCAAGGATTACACGAAGATATCTCAAACAATATCTTTAAAACCGATTGTTCGGCACTCTCTAACATGGTGGACAGATCACCATCGTTTAATTTAGGGGGCTTCTTTTGTGCTTCCAACCTGGACTGTAATTTCAACAGATGCAAGTCTCACGGGTTGGGGAGCTGTGTGGGGATCTCTGACGGCACAGGGAGTTTGGGAATCTCAGGAGGTGAGATTACCTATCAATATCTTGGAACTCCGTGCAATTTTCAGAGCTCTTCAGTTTTGGCCTCTTCTGAAGAGAGAATCGTTCATTTGTTTTCAGACAGACAATGTCACAACTGTGGCATACATCAATCATCAAGGAGGGACTCACAGTCCTCTGGCTATGAAAGAAGTATCTCGAATTTTGGTTTGGGCGGAATCCAGCTCCTGTCTAATCTCTGCGGTTCATATCCCAGGTGTAGACAATTGGGAAGCGGATTATCTAAGTCGCCAAATGTTGCATCCGGGCGAATGGTCTCTTCACCCAGAGGTATTTCTTCAGATTGTTCAAATGTGGGAACTTCCAGAAATAGATCTGATGGCGTCCCATCTAAACAAGAAACTTCCCAGGTATCTGTCCAGATCCCGGGATCCTCAGGCGGAGGCAGTGGATGCATTATCACTTCCTTGGAAGTATCATCCTGCCTATATCTTTCCGCCTCTAGTTCTTCTTCCAAGAGTAATCTCCAAGATTCTGAAGGAATGCTCGTTTGTTCTGCTGGTAGCTCCAGCATGGCCTCACAGGTTTTGGTATGCGGATCTTGTCCGGATGGCCTCTTGCCAACCGTGGACTCTTCCGTTAAGACCAGACCTTCTATCACAAGGTCCTTTTTTCCATCAGGATCTGAAATCCTTAAATTTAAAGGTATGGAGATTGAACGCTTGATTCTTGGTCAAAGAGGTTTCTCTGACTCCGTGATTAATACTATGTTACAGGCTCGTAAATCTGTATCTCGAGAGATATATTATAGAGTCTGGAAGACTTATATTTCTTGGTGTCTTTCTCATCATTTTTCTTGGCATTCTTTTAGAATACCGAGAATTTTACAGTTTCTTCAGGATGGTTTAGATAAGGGTTTGTCCGCAAGTTCTTTGAAAGGACAAATCTCTGCTCTTTCTGTTCTTTTTCACAGAAATATTGCTATTCTTCCTGATATTCATTGTTTTGTACAAGCTTTGGTTCGTATAAAACCTGTCATTAAGTCAATTTCTCCTCCTTGGAGTTTGAATTTGGTTCTGGGAGCTCTTCAAGCTCCTCCGTTTGAACCTATGCATTCATTGGACATTAAATTACTTTCTTGGAAAGTTTTGTTCCTTTTGGCCATCTCTTCTGCTAGAAGAGTTTCTGAATTATCTGCTCTTTCTTGTGAGTCTCCTTTTCTGATTTTTCATCAGGATAAGGCGGTGTTGCGAACTTCTTTTGAATTTTTACCTAAAGTTGTGAATTCCAACAACATTAGTAGAGAAATTGTGGTTCCTTCATTATGTCCTAATCCTAAGAATTCTAAGGAGAAATCGTTGCATTCTTTGGATGTTGTTAGAGCTTTGAAATATTATGTTGAAGCTACGAAATCTTTCCGTAAGACTTCTAGTCTATTTGTTATCTTTTCCGGTTCTAGGAAAGGCCAGAAAGCTTCTGCCATTTCTTTGGCATCTTGGTTGAAATCTTTAATTCATCTTGCCTATGTTGAGTCGGGTAAAATTCCGCCTCAGAGAATTACAGCTCATTCTACTAGGTCAGTATCTACTTCCTGGGCGTTTAGGAATGAAGCTTCGGTTGACCAGATCTGCAAAGCAGCAACTTGGTCCTCTTTGCATACTTTTACTAAATTCTACCATTTTGATGTATTTTCTTCTTCTGAAGCAGTTTTTGGTAGAAAAGTACTTCAGGCAGCGGTTTCAGTTTGAATCTTCTGCTTATGTTTTTCGTTAAACTTTATTTTGGGTGTGGATTATTTTCAGCAGGAATTGGCTGTCTTTATTTTATCCCTCCCTCTCTAGTGACTCTTGTGTGGAAAGATCCACATCTTGGGTAGTCATTATCCCATACGTCACTAGCTCATGGACTCTTGCTAATTACATGAAAGAAAACATAATTTATGTAAGAACTTACCTGATAAATTCATTTCTTTCATATTAGCAAGAGTCCATGAGGCCCGCCCTTTTTTTGTGGTGGTTATGATTTTGTATAAAGCACAATTATTCCAATTCCTTATTTTATATGCTTTCGCACTTTTTTATCACCCCACTTCTTGGCTATTCGTTAAACTGAATT
Source organism: Bombina bombina (assembly GCF_027579735.1). Lineage (NCBI taxonomy): Eukaryota > Metazoa > Chordata > Amphibia > Anura > Bombinatoridae > Bombina > Bombina bombina. The sequence goes on along the minus strand of NC_069503.1, from coordinate 772,457,085 downwards.
GTGGGTGTGGTGAGGGGTGTATTTGTAGGCATTTTGAGGTTTGGGAAACTTTGCCCCTCCTGGTAGGAATGTATATCCCATACGTCACTAGCTCATGGACTCTTGCTAATATGAAAGAAATGAATTTATCAGGTAAGTTCTTACATAAATTATGTTTTTAAGTATTTTGAATCCATGTTTCAATAAATGATCCATTTTTGCTCAACAGCCTGTGCTCAGCTTAATTTTTGTTTTTGTATGAGCTCCAAGATAAGGCTAGAGAATTTATCAGTAAACTGATTGCCCCAGCTTGGCCTCACCTGATTTGGTATGCAGATCTAGTTTAAATGTCCAGTTGCCCTCCTTGGCCTCTTCCTCTACGATCAGACCTTCTGTCTCAAGATCCGCTTTTCCATCTGGATCTCAAGTGTCTGAGCTTGATGGCATGGAAATTGAACAATCAGTCCTTAGACATAAGTTTATTTGGTTCTTTGTATGAAACATTAATTCAGGCTGGTAGGCCTTTAACTATGAAGATTTATCATAAGGTCTATTTCTTGGTGTATAGATTATGGTTTTTCCTTGCATACTTTTAGAATTCCTAGGATTGTGTAGTTCTTATAGGGTGGTCTAGATAAGGGCCTATCTACCTGTTCTCTGAAGGGGCAGATTTTTGCTATTTCAGTTTTGTTTCATAGGAAGATTGATAATCTTTTGTGACATTCATTGTTTTGTTCAGACTTTGGCCTGTATTAGGGATGTAATCAAGCTAATTTCTCCTCCATTGAATCTTAACTTGGTGTTAAAGGTTTTGCAGGCTCCCTCTTTTGAGCCTATGCATAAGGTGGATATTACACTGCTTTCTGCACTTTTCTGCAATCCTCATCTTATTTTTCATCAGGATAAGGCAGTTTTATGGATAAATTTTACTTTTTACCTAAGGTTGTTTCTTCAGACAATTTAATTTGGGAGGTTGTTCCTTCTTTGTGTCATAGTCCTAAGAATTCTTTAGAGAGATCTTCTGATAATTTGGATGTTGTTAGAAAATTCAAATTTATTGATGCCACTAAGGACTTAAGACAAACTTCTAGTTTGTTTGTTCACGTTTCTGATTTTAGAAGGACAGAAAGTTTCTGCTTTTTCTTTTGGCCTCTTGGTTGAAAGTTTTTGATTGACAAGGCTTACTTAGAGGAAGGTTAGCCTTCACCGAAATGGATTACTGCTCATTCTATTAGGTCAGTTGCCAATTCTTGGGCTTTAAAAAAATGATGCTTTAGTTGACCAAATTTGCAAGGCAGCTACTTTGCATACTTTTACAGAATTCTACCATTTTGATGTTTTTGCTTCTTCTAAGGCAGCCGTTGGTAGGAAGGCCCTTCAGACAGTTGTCTCAGCTTGATTTATTTTTGCCTGACTGATTTTTTTTTTTTTTCTTTTTAAAGAAAGGTTTATGTCCTTTTTGGGTTTCTGGGGGGTTGTGGGTTTTATTTCTTAAAGGGACACTGAACCCAATTTTTTTCTTTCGTGATTCAGATAGAGCATGCAATTTTAAGCAACTTTCTAATTTACTCCTATTATCAAATTTTCTTCATTCTCTTGGTATGTTTATTTGAAAAGCAAGAATGTAAGTTTAGATGCCAGCTCATTTTTGATGAACAACCTGGGTTGTCCTTGCTGATTGGACAGCACCAATAAAAAAGTGCTGTCCATGGGCTGAACCAAAAATTTGCTGGCTCCTAAGCTTAGATGCCTTCTTTTTCAAATAAAGATAGCAAGAGAACGAATAAAAATTGATAATAGGAGTAAATTAGAAAGTTGCTTAAAATTGCATGCTCTATCTGAATCATGAAAGAAAGAAATTGGGTTTAGTGTCCCTTTAATGAAAAAAGATGTTTCTTAAATCCCTCTCTTTATGTTATTACTCGTGGACTCCACAGCTTGGGTATTGGTTCCCAGGAGTAATGGATTGCAGACTTTATCCATCAAAGAAGACATAATTTATGCTTAAATTAATTTATTTAATGGGGCTGAGAGTCCACGAGAACACACCCTATGTTTTTGGGGTTAGGTATTTCTTGAGCACATATTTTTCCCCTGCTTCTTTTTATGGCTCTTATATCTTTTTCCTACCTCATTTTGCTTGGCCATACATTAGACTGAGGTACCTATGAGGTGAGAGGGGTTTTATAAAACTCTTGGAGTTTGGGAATCTTTGCCTCCTCCTAGTGGTAGAGTAGAGTAATTCACATTCTTAATGTGGAAGTTTTTGTTATGTGGCATTAATGACTCCCATACCGGTGCTGTAGATGATAAAACATTTAAAATTGTTTGCCATTTTTACATATTTGTACAAACTAAATCTGCTTTTGAATTTAATTCACAAACAATGTTGTTGTTTAAATACAGAGAAGACAAAGTATGAAATGATTCAGCAGTAAAAGTGTATGCCAGTGACAATATAGGTGCAGCCGCCAAACAGCAGCTAGCCCCCAGTAGTTCATTGCTGCTTCTTAATCTACTGAGGTATGATCTTTTTAACAAAGGGTACCAAGAGAACAAAGTAAATTATAGAACAAAAGAAAATGAGAGAACAGAAGTAATTTAGAAAGTTGTTTAAAGCTGCATGTTTATTTTAGAATTATGAAAATTTAATTTTCACTCTTTGTCCTTTTAACCAAAAGTCTCTAAGTCTAAATCATTAGAGCATTTATTTTTTTACATTACTGATCCTAGCAATGTTCTCTACAGTTTTTTTTCCCTCTCTGTATTGTTTACACAAACAGGGTGACATTCTGTGCATTAGTGATGGAGACAGACAGCAGTAGTATGCAGTTGCAATGCTTTAATATGTGTAGTGCAATAGTGTAAGACAGGAAGAGAAAGAGGCAGGAATCTTGAAAACAGACAGAATAAAGAGAAGAGCTAAAGTCTAAGAAGAGCAGAAAAAATGTGCAACCTATAAAATGTCTGAATGATGATTCCAGCAGAGGTATGGAAAAGAGAACACAAAGTGAGTAATATAAACGATACATAACATGTGACTTTGTATTATGGGACTATATTGCCATCTTGGGGTTCTATTGACATTTATAAACTACCTGACCTTTGGTCTCATGGTTTATCATGTCACCAGTTGCATTCATTGGTCCTCAAATACAAAGTTACCCATTGTGTATGCATATATATATATATATACGTATATATATATATATATATATATATATATATATATATATATATATATATATATATATATATATATATATATATATATATATATATATATATATATATATACACAAAAACACATAAGCAGGGCAGGCATACTTATTGTATATTAATATATAAGTAAATGAATATTGCTTGCAATATTTAGTCTGCTCAGAAAGTCCAGATGTATGGGAATTGTAAAAAATTAGGATATGCATAAAAACTGTTCAAGTGCATAAAGCAGCCCCATCTGGAAGGCATCTAACAGAAATGAAGTTGTACAAAACCATTCCATTGATAATAAAGCTAATTTTTATGGGTCTGACAAGTATGTAATTATGTTCAGTGGTGCTTTTCAGATTTTATCACAGTCAATAAACCGCAGTGGTAATTTCATTCCCATTTGACATATTTACATGGAAACATTTGATTGGAGGAATTAGTAACCCTGAAAGCCTTGATAGATATGTTTTAACGATCTGTGACCTCCACAATCTTACATCTGTTTATTGTTGCAACAGGCGAGAAGTCATTCTTGTGTGACCTTTGTGGCTTTGCTGGTGGGACCCGTCACGCCCTTACTAAGCATCGGAGACAGCACACAGGTTGGTCACTTTCTCTTGCTATTACTATGCAAACCAAGGACACATTGCACGTTAGTGAAGAACTATCATTGCAAAACAGGTAGAATGTTTGTATAGCTACAGCTTTTCATACTCATCCTGCACTCAAGCAACTGATAAAAACATAAATTACATTGAAAAATATGTTTCATGTGTATAGCATATGTCAGCAGTTAAATGGATATTAAACAGTAAATAAATGTGATATATATATATATATAATGATGTATTCAAAGATTAGCCTGAGAATAATATGTAGATGATTGTATTATATTAGTTGTATAGATATTGAAGATATAAGTATAAAGATTTTGTTTCCATAAAGTAGTTGTTTCTTTAAAGCAATGGGCATCACCATGCTGGAACCTAGGTTTTCCCTTATCTGTCCCTGCCGAGGACAATTAGAGACAGCTATACAATGGGCAATAAAAGAGAGTTTGCAGACAAGGCAATGGGGAATATAGGATTGTTAAAGTAACCAACAAGGTTTACACGTAGCCTTGTTTGCTTTTTCTTTTATAGTGTTTTTTCTATTTGTCCCTAATTTCCTTGGTAGAAGAGATAAATAAGGGGAAAATCTAGGTTCTAATAAAGGGACTTTAAAGAAACTCACAGGAATTGGGCAAACAATCATTTTCAAAGTTAAATTATAGGCAAAGAGGACACAATAAATAATGAACGTATAGTGTATTTTTATTAGGCTTTGCAAATTAAGAGCAGTTCAGAAATACTCTCCTCAAAGTATATATTGCAATACTGTTTTATCTTCCCTAATTGTATATATCTACAAGTAAGCACTATAGTGCCAAATAAATGTTTTGCAAATCAAGAGCATTTCTGAGATACACTTGTTGAAAAGCCTGGTGTAATTAATGTTCCTAGTCTTTGTATCATTGATTAACCAATCACTGTGTAGAAAGCAGGCAAAATAATGAAATTATATTTGAATATTGTTTATTTTCTTAATTAAAAGGACACTGAACCCAAATGTTTTCTTTCGTGATTCAGATAGAGCATGCAATTTTAAGTATCTTTCTAATTTACTCCTATTATCAAATATTCTTCATTCTCTTGGTAACTTTATTTGAAATGTAAGAATGTAAGTTTAGATGCCGGCCCATTTTTGGTGAACAACCTGGGTTGTTCTTGCTGATTGGTGGTTTAATTTAACCGACCAATCAGCAAGTCCTGTCCAGGGTTCTAAACCAAAAAATAGATTAAATGCCTTTTTTTTAAATAAAGATAGCAAGAGAACAAAGAAAAATTGATAATAGGAGTAAATTAGAAAGTTGCTTAAAATTGCATGATCTATCTGAATCACAAAATAAAAAATTTGGGTTCAGTGTACCTTTAAATATTTTACTTTGAGTTTAAAGAGAAATTTTAAAGTCCTTTTAAGTCTTTTATTCTAAGCCATAACCATCCATTTTAATGTATAAAATTGTTCCAAACATTTGTTGCAAACAATGCTGCCATACAGTGCTTGAGACGTGTATAATCCTGAGCCTACCTGGGTATGCTCTTCAACAAAGGATACCAAGAGAAATAAGTACATTTTATAATAGTAGTAGTAATTGTATGTTCTAGAAATCATGAAAGTCTAATTTTGACTTTCATATCCTTCTAATCGGTTGGAATTGGTTTGAAAACGCTATGAAAAGTTATGCAAAACACTTTGCACAGAAAATCAGATGGATTGGAAGGTGAACCATTGTTTGAATATTTTTTTTATATATATTTGTGACAACAGTCCATAAACTATAAAATAATTTATATTTTAACTTACTTTAAAGTTATGAATTTGGAAAAATGTAGTGTTAATTAACTGACCTTCAAAAAAATATACTTTATGCACATTTATTGGCGACTTGCTATAATTAACAATTATTATACATTTTGAATGATATTAGTGAAGTGGTTCAGATGCATTTTATCAGTTTGTGCCTATTATAGGGTTTATGTATGTATATAGATATGTATAATGTCTGTAGGTTACCATGATGTTTCTTTTAATAAGTTGGTTACGCTTGTCTTGCCAAACAGGTTATGCTAACGAATGCTAATAAGTCCTGTGAGCACATGCGCATGCATACTAGTGAGATGATGTCATCATACCTTCCTGTGTCTCCTTACAGATACCCAACAGCATTCATTGCTTCACACACACACAGAGCATTCTCCCGTAGTTAGTGCTGATTAATTGCAAGTTCTCACTTCCGCATGGGGGTCGAGAAAAAAAATGGTTATTTTGCTCAGTTAATAAAATCTAGAATCAAATGATAAAAAGACTACAGAGTATTTTTGAAATATACTTTATAAGTCTTATGAAATTCAAAACTTTTACTTTTATAATTAAATGTATGTCCTGTTCACGCTTTTAGCATAAATAGTATGTAATTCTGGTACTGTGGCCTTTCTACTACAACTTTATTATATCATAAATGTGACACCCTGCAAATAGAAAGTAAATGGTGCAGTCACTAATAGTCAAGAAGCTGAAAAGCTCATGTAATACTTTTCATATTAATGTAAATCTAACTGGGATCCATAACGATTTTAACAGTCCATCTATTCAAATGGATGATTTTCCAGGCTAAGCTGTAAAATAATATTTTAATTCAACATTTGTGACATCAGCAAATAAAGACGAGTAGCATTTCTTTTTTCTCCCCCAAAAATGTATATTTAAATGTTTAACTGGATTTTTTGCTTTCAGAGAGCTGATATTTGACAGACAGGAAAAAGAATGTTGCATACAAAGAGAGAAGCGCTCTACCAGTTGTTTAACTCTGCTAGTGGCCAGTAGTGTTTGAATCATTTTAGCTAATCCCTTTGCTGCTAAAGAAAGCTGCAACAATTTGCTATGTAATACAGCCATTTCTGACAGCCAAGGGGTTACAAAAACACCATTGATCAGTTTCTAGTTGTCTTATTTAAAAACTAAAGGAATCAAAACTCTCAATTTTCTCACTTATGTGAATTAAAATCAGCCCTTTGAGCTGTGCTACAATCACAGAAGCACCTAGTCAGTTCATCATTCATTTGGAGATTGCTTTGTACTTCATAGGCTACTCGGGCTTGACAGCTTGAAGAGACATCATGACATATAGTAGTATTTTGTTCAATCAACAGCATAGCCACCTCCAATTATACCGGAGATGATTGACAAATAGCTAGCAAACTCAACTTCCTGAATTATGTGACTGTCTTCTGTGTAAAGGATATTTGTGGCATAAATGACTAGAAATTGTTTTTTTCATATTCCTGACAAGCAACATTCATTAATTATAGGGAAAGTAGTAAAGTTGAATACATCAGATCGATCTTACCAATCACCTGTTTTAACAAGCAGAATATGATACCCAGACGAACATATTTAAGACTATATATCTGTACTGTAAATGTTGTTGTGTTCTGAGTGGCTGTGTAAATGTGAGCAGCGGGCAGGATTATTATCTGTCACAATTAGGGCTACATGTATCTAAAGAGGGTTTTACGGTTTTCTGATTCCTTGACCTGGAAAATGAGAAAATGAGCAGATACTCTGTCTGTACTAACTGCATTTGAAAATGTGAGTCTGTTCCACTATATTGTTTGTTTGTTTGTTTTTTGGCTCAGGTTTACACTCAGAGATAAGCTGTTTTTAATTTCAAGTCATTCCAGACTTCACAACTTGTAAACGCAATCAGAATATGAAGAAAAATAGAAGGGGGCCTCATATGCAGGATCATCAAATATATATATATATATATATATATATATATATATATATATATATATGAGTATAATACAAAATGAGTACTCACATATTAGTAGAGCACACCAATGTGCTAGTAGGTGCAGGCTGTAGAATTATCGGGTGTAACAGCTCACCCCCAGCTAGGATTTCCTATGTGCTGCAGTGAATATATAAAGCATAGAGAGAATGCACTATATGTGCAGATCAATAAAAATATGACTATATCAATTTAGTAGATTCCAAATGGGTACTCACATACTGTCCAAGCACACCAATGTGCTGGTAGAAGCAGGCTGGTAGATTTCAAATGGGTGTGTCAGCTCACCTCCAAGGATTTTCCCAAGGAACAGGATCCAGGTGTAGGGGAGGATTGGTAAGTGTGTTCCAAAATCAGTGAACACAGGGTGCCAGGAATCCGACTGAGACTAGAAGTGCAAAAATAATCACACCTTTATTAATAGCAAAAAATAATAAAAAGTTCACAAGTCAAATAACAAGCCAGGAATCAAAACCAGAGTTGGTAGTCAGACGAGCCGAGTCAGTAGCCAAAGCGAGTAGTCAGATGAGCCAGAATCAGGAACAAGGAGAACAGCAGAGTCAGGAACAAGCCAAGGATCAGGAACCAAGAGCGACGTCAGACAGCCAGGTAATACACAGGAGCTCTCACAAACAGGTCTGAGACAACGCAAGGGTAAAGCATACTGAACAGAGGCCCTTTAAATAGTAAGTGATGACATCACAATTCTGAGACTGCATCCTGTCTCACACTGATAATTTACACCAGTCTGGCCATAAAAGGAAGTGCAGGAATTGAGCAGCATCACACAGTATGCACCAGAGTCAGCAAGATAGGTGAGTAAAATGGCTGCCAGCAGCACATGGCAAACAAAACTCAAAAAAAACCTGACAGTACCCTCTCCTCAACTACCCCACCCCCGCGGGAGGACAAAAGGCTTATTGGGAAAATGGGCATGGAAGGCACGGAGGAGGGCGGGAGCATGAACATCAGAGTAGGAAACCCATGAACGCTCCTCCGGACCGTAGCCCCTCCAGTGAACCAAATACTGTACGCGGCCCCTGGACATACGAGAGTCAATAATGCTGCTGACCTCATACTCCTCATGGTTGTCAACAAAGATAGGACGGGGACGAGGCAACACAGTGGTAAACCGATTACAAACCAATGGTTTCAAGAGGGAGACATGAGAAAAATTGGAGATGCACATAACAGGAGAATGGTCAAGAGCGTAGGCCACAGGATTGACCCTTCGGAGTATTCGAAAAGGACCAACATAACGGGGACCCAGTTTATTGGAAGGCACATGAAGATTCAAGTTGCGGGAGGACAGCCAAACTCTCTCACCAACCTGGTAGGAAGGCGCAGGCAGACGCCTACGATCAGCCTGGAACTTTTGGCGCTGCATAGAAGTATGAAGGCAATCCTGAATCTGCACCCACGTAGAACGGAGTTGCCGGGGATGCTCCTCCAAAGCCGGAATACCCTGAGACATGAATGAATCTGGCAACAAGGATGGTTGAAACCCATAATTCGCCATGAACGGGGATAACTTGGAGGAAGCATTAATAGCACTATTACGAGCAAACTCTGCCCAAGGTAGCAGTTCAGACCAATTATTGTGGTGATCTGAGACATAGCAACGGAGGAACTGTTCCAGAGCTTGATTAGACCGTTCCGCAGCCCCATTGGATTGAGGGTGATATGCCGAGGAGAAGGAAAGCTGGATCACCATTTGAGCACAAAAGTAACACCAAAATCTGGAGACAAATTGGCTACCCCGGTCCGAAACTATCTCCTTGGGTAATCCATGTAAACGGAAGACCTTCCGGGCAAAAATTGAAGCAAGCTCCTGAGCGGTAGACAGGCAGGACAGGGTTAGGATGAGCCAGAACTGGAGCAGCAGCAAAGGCAGTCTTAAGACTATCAAAGGCCTTAATGGCAGTAGGTGACCAATGGAGTGGATCATTCTCTTTACGGGTCATGTCTGTGACAGGTTTGACCAAGGAAGAAAAGTTTTTAATAAACTTTCTATAGTAATTGGCGAACCCCAAAAAATGTTGAATAGACCGAAGACCAACTGGGTGAGGCCACTGCAGAATTGCAGATAACTTGTCAGGATCCATGGAGAACCCTGCAATGGAAATAACATAACCTAGGAAGGTTACTTGAGTCTGATGGAACTCTCGAGTTTACAAAACAGGCCATTCTCACGTAGTCTCTGAAGAACCCATGTAACATCAGAACGATGAGCCTCAAGTGTGGGTGAGTGTATGAGGATGTCTTCTAAGTACACCACAACACACTGTTGCAACATGTCTCGTAGGAAAGCAATAAATTCCTGGAAAACAGCAGGAGCATTACATACGCCAAAGGACATTACAAGATACTCATAATGCCTGCTCCTGGTGTTAAATGCTGTTTTCCATTCGTGGCCCTCCTTGATCCTAACGAGATCGTACGCTCCTCTCAAATCAAGTTAAGTAAAGACCGTAGCTCCCTTGAGGCGGTCAAAGAGTTCCGTAATGAGCGGAATAGGGTAGGCATTCTTAATGGTAAGATGATTAAGACCCCTATAATCGATGCATGGTCTTAACTCACCACCCTTTTTCTTCACAAAGAAGAAGCCAGCCCCTGCAGGAGAGCAGGATTTGCGAATGATCCCCCGCGACAGAGCATCGGCAACATACTTCTCCATAGCACAATTCTCCGCAACAGACAGAGGGTAAACCCAGCCCAGAGGAGGAATGGCTCCGGGTTGCAGGTCTATGGCACAATCGTAAGACCGGTGAGGAGGCAATGTACCGGCACGCAGCTAGTCAAAAACGTCTAGGAACTCTCGGTACTCCTCTGGCAATTGAGATACTGAAGAAGTGCACAAGACTTTAACTGGTTTCCGAAGACAAGTGGAAATACATTGCGGACCTGCGCCAGTCGAAACTGGGATTGTGCTTTTGGAGCCAGGGATAACCCAGAACAACCGGAAAATGTGGAGATTTTATCACCTGGAACTGGAGGGTTTCAAAATGGAGAGCCCCAACAGCCATGGATAACGGAGCAGTTTCGTGAGTAACGAGTGCGGGCTGAAGGGGCCTGCCATCATTGGCCTCAATAGCAAGCAGAACGGACCGAGGCAAATCAGGAATTTAGTGCTTTGATACAAAGGAGGAGTCCACCCAGGAAAAGACAACCGTAACCAAAGGTTTCTCCTTTAGAGGTTCCGGGGACGAGGATAAACCACCCAAGGTCTGCCCCTGACAGGACCTTAGGTGTGAGCGTTTCCTGGCCGTGTAGGACAAGACTTCAAAAGGTGGCCCTGTAACCCACAATAGAGGCAGAGCCTCCGCCGCGGAGAGACGTGTGAATCCCAACTGCATCGGCTCAGCAGGACCTGATGACTCGGGACCAGGAGGCATGGGAGGAGAGGGAGGCATGAGTGGGAACGAACACATAGGAGACAACGGAACAGGAGGCTTCCGCAAGCGCTCCTTGAAAGAAGGCCTCTCACTTAGTCTGATGTCAATTAGGATAAAAAAAACACCAATGCCTTGAGATCTTCTGGTAAATCTCTGGCAGCAACTTCATCTTTAATCGCATCAGAGAGCCCATGAAAGAAGGCGGCAGCAAGGGCTTCATTGTTCCAACCTACCTCTGCGGCAAGCATACGGAACTCAATGGCATACTGAGCAACAGATCTTGTACCTTGAATGGACATCAGTCGTTTAGCAGCAGAGGAAGAGCGAGCCGGAACATCAAATTCCCTTCGAAAGGAGGCCACAATATCAAGGTAATTTGAAATCACAGGTTTATTAGTCTCCCACAAGGGATTAGCCCAGGCAAGAGCTGTGTCAGAGAGTAACAAGATGAGAAATCCCACCTTAGCTCTGTCAGAGGGAAACGCCTGAGTTAACATCTCAAAGTAAATGCCCACCTGGCTCAAAAACCCTCTGCACTGATTAGGATCGCCTCCATAACGCTGAGGTAAAGGTGCAGAACCAGACATGCTCCTTGTAGGACTAGGTGCAGCAGCGGAAACAGGAGCACCCATAACTTGCGGGACACTTTGGTCCAAATGTGCAGTGCGAGTCAGCATGGTTTGCCGGGCTAGTGCAAATTGATCCAAGCGGTGGTCCTGTTCATCCATCTTGGAAATTATGGCAGGTAAAGGTGGATTATTAGCACCATCAGGATTCATGGCCCTTGCGTAATGTCAGGGTGCCAGGAATCTGACTGAGACGAGAAGTGCAAAAATAATCACACCAAAAAATAATAAGTCCACAAGTCAAAAAACAAGCCAGGAATCAAAACCAGAGCTGATAGTCAGACGATCCGAGTCAGGAGGCAAAGCGAGTAATCAGACGAGCCAGAATCAGGAACAAGGAGAACTGCATCCTGTCTCACACTGATGATGTACACCAGTCTGGCCATAAAAGGAAGTGCAGGAATTGAGCAGCATCACACAGTATGCACCAGAGTCAGCAAGAGAGGTGAGTAAAATGGCTGCCAGTAGTACATGGCAAACAAAACAGGAAAAAACCCTGACACACAGGCAGACAGGTAAGGTATTTCCACTCAAAGTTGTTTTGTATATAAAAAATTGTATTTATTAAAAAGGATTTTAAAACAAAGTACAAAGAGTGAAAAAGGAGGTATTCAAATATCCCCCTATACATGCAACGGGTTTCTCAGCTCTAGGGCTGTTTCCTCAGGCCCCAATCATCAATAGTTTTCAAGTCCATCAGAAAACACTTTTTGCACCTATTTTGATGTGATTTTTCCTGAAATATCTGTTAAGATTCTTTACTTATTAAAAACAAACCAGTTTTAATCCTTTCACATATAATTGTGACTTAAAAGTGAACAATTGAACATGTTTTTATACATGGCATCAACAGTTTCTTTCATGACTTTTGTGCATAGTTACAAACTTTTATATGAATTCCATACAAGTTTTACAAAGGTTTTAGCACATAGTACAGAGTTTTGTAAAAATGATAATCAATATGGCCTAAATTATAAATGAAGCACAAAAATATTAGTGCTACTGTGTGGTAGAGATCAATCAAGTGATTCTATTTCACTCATAAGTCCAAAGTTTTTTTTTTTTTTTTTAAATCACTGAACGTTAGTCTAGGACTTCAGATATTGCGGCTGTGTTAACTTCTCCCAATAGACTTCAATGGAGAGTGCAACTTAAAAAAAACAAAAAAAAAAACCACCTATCACTCGTGCTCTAACCTGACACCGCGTTAGACCTACAGTGTTAACCCGAAGTGAGAAATACATAATTTACATTTCTATGTTATTCACATAGGAAAATCATTTATTTTTATTTATACATATTTATTGTTATATAATTTTTTATTTTTTTTATATATAATGATTTTTGTAAAAGAAATATATAAATATATACGTATATATATACAGATACAGATATACATTAAAATAAAAATATTTAGAAATACAAAGAACATTTTCTTCTAAGTAAAGAACTTTAGAATGTAAAATATTTACAGTAAAAAACATAATTCATATTAATATTCAATAACAAATATTTTCTTCATAAATAGAAAGAGTCCACAGCTCCATTCATTACTTTTGGGAATTCAGAACCTGGCCACCAGAAGGAGGCAAAGACACCCCAGTCAAAGGCTTAAATACCTCCCCCACTTCCTGCATCCCCCAGTCATTCTTTGCCTTTCGTCCCAGAAGTTTGGCAGAGAAGTGTCAGAAGTTTTTAATAGTCTCTTACGGAGGGTAGTACTCTTCGGCATGGGACTGGAGTTTTAAGTAGTCCTGTCAGCCTCTCAGTGAGAGCATGGGTGAAAGTTAAAGTCCGGAGATGCAGGGAGAGTCTTTCTGCAAAACAATCCCTATTCATATTAACAGCTCCACAAGCAATCAGCGTTGACAAGTTTCTCTGCCTGCTTTTTTATCTCAAGTTCATGGCAGAAGCGACGCTACTATCTGTCAGACTTGAAGGACTGTGTTCCTGTTCCACAGCGTAGATTCCGGTAAGATTGTTTCATTTTACTTTCATCATGGATGTATTGTAATTACAACTGTTTATCTGAGAGGAGCTGCAACCTTTCGGGGATAACTTTAACATAGGGTCTCAGTGAGGCAGAGAATGGTAGCCGATTGTCAACTGTAGGAATGTTAACTGGCACACTGGTAGACATGCACACAGTTTGAGGTGCTATTTCTATCATAATCGAGAAATTCTCAGGATATACCTGCCATGTGCAGGAATTAATTTCGGATGCTAACAAACAGGGTTCAAAAATTGGGGACGCATGGCGACATGCAAATCCATGATCGGTTTGATCACAGTGTTCAAGGGAAGTGGTGGTGTTGTCATTAGGGAATATATATTTACCATAATATGTAGGTTTCCACCACATCCAATTAGAATGCAACAGATTAAAAACTGGCTGTGGTAAGGTGAAAAATGTTATAAATTACTATAACACCTTAATTTTGCACATGTGACAGGTCTCTCCCTCTGAGCAGTCAGCGTTCCTGGGATGGTCCCGGGGAGGAGGGGTGGGGCATAGACTGGGAAAGAGGTGTCTCTAGCAGGTGATTAGTGGACTGGTGTTACTGTAGCATGAGAGTGGCCCATCGGAATTTAGCACCAACACAACACCAGCTTTTTCATTACAGGTGGTGCTGTGGAATCATGATACTTCCTGTTCTGTCACTATAGTTCCTGTGAGCCCCACGTCTTCACATCTGAGGGAGGCAGCTTAGAAACTACTATTTCAAATTAAAACACATAATAAAGTGGTACTAGCCTCGCAGCTGCCTCTTAGGGACCTCAGTGCATTTTTATTTGTTTTAAATATATTATTTTTTATTCAGGTAAATGTCAATAATAACAACAAGAACAGATATGTAAATAATATCTGTAAATAGTACAGCAATTTCAATGTATCATATTTTACAGAGTAGATACATGCAGAGGAGAGCATGCTGATTAGTATAGTCCATTGTCCATAGCTATCCAAAACTCCCCTTAACCATCCGGGTGGAAACAGTACAGATCAACCTTATATAAAGAAACAACCTTCTTTCTGTTTGTCTGGATGGATTACCATTTTACATGAAATCATAAGAGAGCTGTCATTACCAACATCATTATGAAACCATTGTGCGCTTAAGTATAGAGTGCTAAACTGACCTTTTTATGAAGAGAAGAAAAGAAAAAAAAAAGGGGGGGGAAGAGGGAGGAGGGCGGTTTCATATTAGGGAGAGAATAGGGATGGGGGAAGTGGGAAATAAGTAAGGCTACTCATATAATCATAGTGTGTTGCAAAGTTGGATCACTGTGGAGGCATTGCAAATGTAGAGAGAAATGGGGCTCACAGCTGGGAGTTATTCCGGACCATACTCCCAGATCATAATCTGAAGGTCTTCCGATCCGTATATGTGGGATACATATGATTCCATCGTCTTTACAGACCGTAAAATATCAACCACCTGTTCCCAAGAGGGTGAGGCCTGCTGAAGCCACATTCGGGCTATGGCCAATTTTATTGCTAAAAATAGATAGATACAAAACAGTTTCTGCGGCAGGGTTAGGTGTGTAGGTGTGTAGGTAATATGTGAAATAGACTGATGCTCGGCGATAACAGTATTTGGATGCCTTTCGTGGGAAACAGTACTGGATTGCCTTTTGCCAGAGGGGTTGGATTTGCGGACAAGACCACCAAATATGTTGCAGGGTCCCCAATGCCTCACATCCTCTCCAACACCTGGGAGAGTTGGCGGGTGAGATTTTAAATAGGCGAATAGGCGTCATGTGCCATTGTAGCAGGATTTTAAGGAACAGCTCGTACAAGGTTGTACAGTTTATAGCTTTTCTGGTTAATTGAGTTGCAGTCCTCCATAATTGTGGTTCATGCGTGAGAGCAAGGGAAGTTTCCCAATGCCTTGTTGGGGGAGATTTATGAAAAATCGGAGGGTTTAGAATATCCAGGTATGATAGAGACAGCAGTCTCTTAGAGGGAAGAACTGAATCCCACCTCATCTCCCACCTAGTTCTAGCTCTCAAGGAGCCGCTGTCAAAACCCCATGACCTGAGGAAGCTACGTAGTCTCCGATATTCAAAATGTAGAATTGGAGGCAGGTTGAACTTCCGAAGGAAGGCTTGGAGGGTGAGCAACTTATCCCCTGTATAGAGGTCCGCAACATTAGTTAAGCCCAAACCAGACCAGAGATTCGGGTGGGTATCAGGTAAAGACAATAATAACCCTCTAAGTGAGTGGGTTGGTGATGGGTGACCTCAGTGCATTTTAAACATTAGAACAAGTTAATATTTCCCCTCAGTTGTGAAGACGTGGGGCTCACAGGAACTGTAGTGACAGAAGTGTTTGGATCGTTTTGCTGAGCACCCCGGTCAAAAGGATTGTATCGTGAGTGCTAAACCCCTATGTAATTATATATATATATATATAGTAAACAATTTCCAATTCAGCCCACCGATAGACAGCTCGCCTGGGTGCAATGATACAGCATCAAATAAGAAACAAGAGAATGCACTCTCAGGACTTCTTCAAAAAACCAATTTAATGTAACGTTTTCGGGGTTCACAACCCCTTCATCAGCATACAAAATAGACAAAATACAACTCATTTATAGTGTTTCATACAAATTAAATCACACCAACCTTAGTGCCTCTCCAAAAAAGTGCGCCAATATTTCGAGCTTGGAACGCATCTTGCGTTCCACAGTGCTGTCCGAAACCGGAAGTTTCCATACATCACTTCCGGTTTTCGGTCCCACTATATAATCATAAACTTATTCAATCTACATGTTTTAACAATCTTATGTGACATACTAGTGTAGAGATCATCAAATAAACCAAGTAAGCAAACATGTGGAACATTGCCACAAATACCTAAAAATGTGTCAAATAAATATTTGATAGTGTTTGTGCGTCGAGTTGGTATGGTGACAGTAACCAAGGTAATTGTATACAATATAGATTACCCATAGGTGTCATTACCTGTGTTAAGTTTAAAACAATATACTTTAATACCAACTTGATAGAACGAGGATTTTCTTAATGTGCAAAACAACATATATTCATGCTGAATATGCTCATTACTATTAAAATAACAATTGGACTATGTATCAGTACATGTGGTTGGAATGACATTATCTAAATAAGAAACAAATAGAATGCTGCAAATATGGATAGAAAAAAATCAAACTGTGACATCAATATGGTATGAGGGTAACTTGGACCAACTGACAGTTGGCATGAATGTTAGTTCAATCAATATGCGAACAGATAAATATAAGATAAATGCATATAATGAGAGGAATATATGATAAAAGGAATATGTGGGATATTGTAGGGCTATATGAATTATAGGCTGTACAGCTGGGGCATCACATCGTATTCATATATAGTAAATATAGCCATCGGCCGGTTATAACATACATAAGCCCAAATATAGATGCAGGTGAATATATAATGGCTGGGAAGATATACAAGGTTAGTAACCTTATTTTGTATTTGTAGCCTCAAACATGGCAGCAAAGCCACCAATATGGCAAGATAGAAAGAATAATGATGATAAGGACATGTAGCTCATATATAAAGTCCCAACATTAGAAATTTCTCCAAGTGGGTATGGTAGTGATCATATCTACTATAAGACTGGTGGTGCGTGTTTGAACAATGGGTAATTGCACAGGGCAGACCAGGCTTCCACGGAGAAGATGGAGACAGATGTCACCCCTGCACCGTGCCGTTAGGTACACATCAATTCCCCCTAAAAATAGGGGCAAATGAAATGTGTAACAAAAACGGAGCCACAATGTCCACCTGACATACCCCAAGTATGTGGCACCTCAATTGTTGATCACAAAAGGCTCTTAAAGTCCGGCATGGTATTCAAGCCGCCTGGTTGTATCGTGCCCAGTCTAAACATCCACTGGGCCTCGCGTTTCAGAAGTTGCTTGTTCCGGTCACCCCCCCCGATCCAATGGGGGTATGTGATCAATTAGAATATAACGGATAGAAGACACTGAATGTCCCTTTTTGGCGCAATGTACCATCCTAATCGTGCTTCACACTCACCTCATATGATTGAGGTTACTTTTTGTAAGTAGTACATACAGACCCCTTTGGGATAGATATTACTTACTTGACTATTTCTGAATAGTGTTATAGAGACCTTTTTTTTGCATATCTGTTTTACTCAGAACTGTCTCAAACAAACCCCTTACCGTATATCACACCATTCAGCAGCATTATATCACTGGAACATTGAAAATCCAAGACCGTGTTTGGTTGTTTATTTTGTTTATCTCTGTAATCCAGAGATCCCAGAAAGGTGTTTTTTTCTGTGAACATTGCAACTATTGTTGTTTGTATTATTACCATTGATTGTGTTTACTGTTATATACAAATTGTTGAAGGGGCACACCAACTGGCGCAGTATCCCTACCAGCATACTTCTTTTACACACACACATATATATATATATATATATATATTATATATTTTATATATATATATATATATATATATATATATATACACATACATACATACATACATACATAAATATATATATATATACACACACACATATGTGGTTTGTATTTTTATGCTCTCAGAGTGTATTGGACTTTGAGAAAAATGTAGATTAAGATTGTGTAGTCTTAAATCAATTTTTTTTATTGAAAAATGAAGGTGTTATAGTCATTTATAAGAAAATTGCGAATTTTTTTTTTTTTGTCCATATCGCTCAGCCCTGCTGTGTGTATAATGTCCCTTTCCACACCTTATCATATACCTTTTTAACCCTGATCACTTTTTTAAATAATATTTCTAGAAATAATTGTTTTTAGATAGTGTATATATGAGTGTAACACTTTATTTTAATGGTGCAACTTTTTATTTAGCCATAATCCTTTACGCAAGGACTTCAGTCACGCTAACCTTAGTTTGCGCTTGTTTGAGATCAGATTTACTTTTAACTTGTAATATGAGTGCAAGTTAAAAGGACAGTCAATTTTTGTAAGTGTATATGTATGCGCATTTGTGTGCTTAATAAATCATTCAGCCCCATGTGCGCTTGTGTTCTCTTGTCTGTCTTAAAAAAGTGAATAACACTTGCTTTTATAAGTTCTATAATGCACCATGGGAAAGTGAGGGTGTAATGCACACCAGTGTGTATTACTACCCTTAGGGGGCGCCTCCTAAGGCGTATCAAACAAACAAATGCTGAAGCAATAACAAAAACCTAAATAGTTACTAGTAGAATATACAAATATGCTTATACATAAATTATAAGATGTACCAACATAAAGTCCAAGTGGGTAATATTGATACAGTCCCAATAGAAAAATGGATCCAAGACAAGGTAGGCAGCTCTCAGTCTTAGGATGGTCTTCCTGATAGATGGGTAACTGAAACAAGATAAAACACAGAGGCGCCAAACATGGCCTAGTACAGCCAGATAACAGAAACTAAAATCCACAAGATAGCGATTGAATACTCACAAAGGAGGTGCACCCATTGGTGCTTATGAAGCAGACTGGAGCCTCTCAGTGGTCCAGCTCACTGGTATACTTCATGAGTCAGATTGTGGTCCTTGATGGTGGTGATTAACAGGTTCCTGAATGAACACAAAAAATGCAAACCATAGCCCAGTAACGTTTAGACAAGCGAGTGGTAGATTGAGCAATCTTACTTACAAGATTCAAAGCACCAGCAGGTGCATATACTGCAGACTGGAACCAAACAGTCGCCCAGTAGACTGATCCCTCCAGATGAGAACAGGATACCTCTCAGGTGCCAGAGAGTTAGCAGCATACAAATGATAAAAAAGGGTGTCCAAAAAGCAAGTGTATTTCTGTAAAAATCTGTATTAAAAAGTGACGCGTTTCTCAGCTAAAACAAGCTGTTTCCTCAGGCTAAAACATTATTAAAACACATTCAGATAACACTTGCTTTATACAAACCTAAACCTATTGATTAACCAATCGGATTGTTCAAACCTTAATGGTCATTAAGTGTTAGCACCTGTCTGCTGCAGGGTTGGTAGGGCAACCTGGAGCTCTGACATAGTTCAGTGCAAATACCAAAACCTCAGCAGACCATACTAAAAACTAAAGACATCATCTGAGTACATATAATTATAATAAGATCATCATTGTGGATTGATGATGATAAACATAAATATAACATTGTTAAAAACAAGGCTCTCATTTCCAATGGCATTGTATATTTTTAAAAAGTATGCTTGAACCAACTGATGATATAATGATAGATTTCCCAAACATCGTGCTTTGTACATTTATATACAGCCTACAATGTCAGCCTTACCATATTCTGATAAAATGTAAACACAATGAGCAACTTAGTCATACGGTCAGAGCAGGAGATAACAATGCTGTCAGACTAGATATCAAATTATTTATACAGACCCAAATCTTCCTGATGTCGACTGCACAATAGCTAAGTTTGTTTGCTGAGACCTATATATATTACCCCCACTAAGTATGAGGCTATTTTATGTGCGATCCTCATAGATCAGTTTGTTTTGTCACTGTTTCAGTGAGTGTTCGTTATTTTTCCAGGTTTTACTGCTGTGAACAGTATTGACTCGACATATGGGTGTCAACTAATTGTATAGAGTAGAATCTAGCACCAATCACAACATTAGTATGTGCAGATGGGTGTGGACTAAAACCGGAACATGAGAACTTAAACCAATAGTTGTGAAGATGTTTGTGGATGGGGTGGGCTAGCCTAACAGCGTCAGCACATCATGTGCTAAACGCACAGCCTCAATCTTGCGTGTGATGAGGTCAGCCCACACTCCCACCGTAGCCGTCAGCTCCAATCACCTTAGAATATCCTAACTACTTTACAGAGGCCACTATATCCAATGTGCGCCTGAGACGCCTGCACTCTCAAACAGAGCGCTAGCTGCAGCTCTATAACACAAACTAATAACTGTGATAAGCATCTTGTAAGTGCTCAATTCAGAGCAATATATAAAATGTGATTGTGTGAAAAAGTTGATACTTGGTGATCATATATTGATGATTCAATATCATATTGTGTGGACCATGATGCAATTAGAGTATAGAGTGAATAATGTGAGATAATGTGAAATACAGTGTGATAATGTGGTGATGGAAATAAAGTGATGTGCAGTTGTGCTGTGGCGATCTACCAACGTGGTGGTAGAGGGTGATATGTGAGGTGAGTATAGGTGCTAAGCTAAATAACATGTGTAGTTAGACCTGATGCATGTTGTAAATACATGTGTTAGTGATGGCATATGATGTGCTGTAAGTGGTGTGTGAATGGTAATGATTGCTACTTAGGAAGAATATTATGTGCTGTGCTCAACTATAAAAAAATGGCCCAATATGACAGGGCGATTCTGGTAGTGATAATCTTTATGTGATATGCAATTGACTTAATATATATAATATAATATGGTATAGGAGATGTAGTTAGAAATGGAAGAGCTCTCTCTAACCAAAAAAGTGAAAAGTATAAATATATAAGTAGAAGGACTCTCTCTCACCAGAGCAGAGCCCTGCCTACCGGACTAGGGTTATGGGGTTCAGATACAAAAATTGTATTACTTAACCCATGGCCTTATTGGTCCAAATGTATATTCAAACAATATTTGTGAAAACAGGTAGTGTTATTTAAGATAACTAGTGATAGATTGGAACACTAGTCGTCTCACTAGTGTGAGGATACAGTCTTCTAGTTGCGGGAGATTGGCACAGTAAGTCTGCTTTCCCAAACCATGCATCAGCACTGTCTTAAAAGTTAAATATAAAGAATTACACAACCCGGGAAAATAGTGCCTGGATTAACTATCCATTATTGAAGCATAATTAATATGGGACCCTATATGGTCCATAGTAGTGTCAATCACCCTAAAGAAAAAGCTGGAAGGAAT
The DNA here is from genome assembly GCF_027579735.1 of Bombina bombina. Lineage (NCBI taxonomy): Eukaryota > Metazoa > Chordata > Amphibia > Anura > Bombinatoridae > Bombina > Bombina bombina. The sequence goes on along the minus strand of NC_069503.1, from coordinate 772,435,566 downwards.
AAAAAACTGATAGGAATACAAAAGAGGGGGGCTCTTCTTGTGCCAATTGGAGTTAGGCAGAGGCAAATCTAATCCCTAGTAATAAAACGGAAAAAAGAATATTCCCTATTCATTCTCAGTCACAAAATCTTGTTAGTTATGTTCTTAAGGTGAGTGTTCTGGCAGTAAGACGGATCAAAAAGAAGCCATGTCTAAATTTTCGTTTAAGCCATACGGCTGTAGTGTGACTAATTTTTTTATCCAAAAGGATTCTCTTCTCCTAAGAGTTATTAAGGCATCCTTATTAGATCTAGATATCATCTCTATGGGTATGATCCTCATAGGGTCTTTGTGTGTCTTGTGGAGATTCAGACAGTGTCTTGAGACACTGTGCGATTTAGATAATTTTTTTATATTGTAGGAGTGTTCACCCCATCTTTTTTTGACCCTACGGCAGGTGCGACCTACGTATTGTACCCCACATTTGCAGCTAAGCAAATATATTACAAAAGATGTTTCACATGTCATACGATTCTGGATCACAAATGATTCTCCTGTAACAAAAGATGTAAACGATGAGACTCTATGTGATATGAAAGAGCACATTCCACAACGTTTTCTAAAACATTTGGAGACCATATGCTTCTGTTTATTAGTGTCCCATGGAATACCTGGGAATAACTTGTTGTTGGTGGATTTGTCCCTGACAATTTTACTCGGGGCTAGAGCTGTTTTTAAAGTCGGGGCTCTCCTATACACTACCTTGGGTTTATCACCCAAAATGAGCTTGAGGGAAGGATCATTGGTAAGGATAGACCAGTGTTTCTTGAGTATTTTGTTAACTTCAAGATGGTGAGAGTTATATCTGGTAATGAAGAGAGGGGGGTTAGTATCCTTAAAGGCAGTTTGGTTTTTAGCTTTATTAGTGAAATAACTCGACCTATCTTCTTTCCTAACCCTATCCATCTCCCTGGATATCAGGTCTGGAGGATAGCCTTTTTCAAGAAATCTCTCGCCAATGATTCTGGCTTGTGTATCATAATCATCAATCTATATCATATTCCACTATAGGTTGTATATTGACATTATTGTATTAACCCATACACCCTTTATACATTGACTTAATTAGCCAGTTACAATAAGCACTATTGTTGGTTAACCCAATCTAAAATGCTGTCAACTTCTGAAAGAGCTAACAAGAGGGCATGCATTGAACAGGCAGGCCCTATAGGGTCCAACCCACCACTGTCCTTACAGGCCTCTTTTAACAAACTAGAGGCACTGCTCAAAACAGAACACAGACACTGGTGGGACCTTGATACACTTAAAAAATATAAGAACAAAAATCAGATCCCTAGGGGACTTAGGATGTTCAAGAATTGCTCCTTCAAAAACAATGAAGGTGTCCTGAAAGAGTGGGAGAGTGCCCTTAACACCTGCTCTATGACCCTTATGGAGATTCTGATCAAACACAGACAGGTGTTGGTAGACGAAGTAGGCCTAGAAATTGATAATCTTCAAAAAGAAATAGATACACACAAATCATCACCTCAATTCGAAAATCTTAGAAAGAACACATATGATAAAGCTGATGAATACCAACAGCAAATCATCAACAATAAAAATAAGAAAATGGAGAGAGATGATGATGATTACTCCAAGGGCTTAGTCTACACATATAACCGTGTCAATAGGCCCTTAAGACACAACGGCCAGAACAGACACTCTCATAATCAAGAGTATTATAATGAAGAAAAAAACAATAGGAGTGAAAAACAGATTGGAGTTAGGGGACCCCCTGGTCCTCCCTACAGGGATCCTAATTCCCCATGGACCAACACTAATTTCACCCCGAATACATATAACCCTAATATGTCATATCATAAAACTTCTACACCGAGTTACCAATCACACAACAATTATGCGAACCCAAGGGGACACAATCAAAACCAATACTATCATAAGAATAGGGAACACCCTTCCACCTCTAATATGTATCCACCCACTTTCAACACTTACCAACAACATAATGAGGGAGCTTCTAATAGCCCAGGACCTAACCACCACAATACTTACAAGCAACAATCACATCGTAATACGATGGGATGTAATGATACTGACCAAAGATCACAGGAACACAGTATTGCACATCCCAACAGATATCAAGTCTTACACAACTTGGAGAATACAAATGGTGCAAATGGGAGTACTAACACCCCACAAATATCTTCTCCTTTTTTAGGGCCAGGTCACCCACATCAGGACCCTCCAGTATGGCAAGGCCATGGGGGCCCGTCCTTGCCCCAAAGACAAAAAAGACCATTCGGAAACGAGGATCTAGAGGTAAATCCATCACCCGCAAAAAGGAAAAACTAGACAAATACAAGAAGGGTATCTTTAACCTCTCATCCTATTCACTGTCGGATGATGAGATTAGAGTTTTGGGGAGGGGCCTATCTTTTAGCCCATCTAACCAATTCAGCATGTATGAGATGTTTGTAGACATCAACAGTTATGTAAGAAAACTTTCATTACAGAAATACTTTGCTGAAAAAAAGCTCAAAGATGATTCTATGAGACCTATCACCACAGATCTAATGGATGCTCATCTTAGTGATGGTTGCCTGGTATACGAACCCAGCATGCTCATAGAAGATCTATATGATGGATACATTCATACCAATCTGAGGCCCAAATCCTCCTTTGTTCCTCCCAAGAGCAGTGGAAACCACATAGAGATATTTGCCAACTTAGTGTTGGAAGATCTAGAAAAACTGGCTAAAAAGCAGAAAAAATTAAGATATAAAAACAACCTTAATTATAAAGAACAGAAAGCTTTGAACAGACTCATTAAAAGATCTGACCTTGTCATTAGACAGGCGGATAAGGGCGGGGCAATAGTCCTGCAGGACATGCAGGACTATCTGACTGAAGCTGACCGTATCCTTAATGACAAGGAGTATTATGAGGTGCTATGTGGGGATCCGACATCCAAGTATTATGACCTACTTCAGGGAATTTTACAAAAAGGCTTAGACACGGGTATTATTACCAAACTGGAAAGAGACTTTTGTCTCCCCAAATACCCTTGCACGGCCTTTTACTACCACCTGCCCAAGGTACATAAGGACCCCCTGAAACCACAAGGGAGACCTATCATTGCTGGGATAGGAAGCCTTACAGATTCCCTATCAACATATATTGACCAGTTTTTACAAAAATTTGTTGTAACCCTACCCTCCCATATAAGGGACTCGTCTGACTTACTGATGAAGTTAAAAAACTTTACCTTTGATGATCAATGCTGGTGGATTACATGTGATGTTGGAGCTTTATACTCCAACATTCAACATGAATTAGGCATTAGAGCTGTGCGATCCTATCTGGAAGAGGATCAATACATGCCTGGTGAACAAGTAGATTTTTTGATCACACTGATTAGTTTCATATTGAAACATAATTATTTTCTTTACCAGAGCAAATATTACCTTCAAGTGAAGGGGACGGCCATGGGCACCCGGTTCGCTCCAAGTTTTGCTAACCTTTTTATGGGTAGCTTTGAACATCTGTATATCTACAATTCACAGTTTGGAGCGAACCTGGTGTTCTATGGCCGGTATATTGATGATCTCCTGTTCATCTTTAAAGGCACTGAGGATAATATCCGCAATTTTGTCACACATCTGAACAATAATAATTTTGGGATCTCTTTCACATATAACATCCAAAAGGAACAAATTGAATTTCTCGATTTAGTACTTGGTAGATCTCCAAATGGACAAATATCATCAAAAACCTTTTTCAAGAAAGTGGACTGTAACAGTTTTCTCCACTTTGAGAGCAACCATTATCATCAATGGAAAATGAATGTGCCTTACGGGCAATTTAAACGTATCAGGAGGAATTGTTCATCTATTGATGATTATGATACACAAGCCAGAATCATTGGCGAGAGATTTCTTGAAAAAGGCTATCCTCCAGACCTGATATCCAGGGAGATGGATAGGGTTAGGAAAGAAGATAGGTCGAGTTATTTCACTAATAAAGCTAAAAACCAAACTGCCTTTAAGGATACTAACCCCCCTCTCTTCATTACCAGATATAACTCTCACCATCTTGAAGTTAACAAAATACTCAAGAAACACTGGTCTATCCTTACCAATGATCCTTCCCTCAAGCTCATTTTGGGTGATAAACCCAAGGTAGTGTATAGGAGAGCCCCGACTTTAAAAACAGCTCTAGCCCCGAGTAAAATTGTCAGGGACAAATCCACCAACAACAAGTTATTCCCAGGTATTCCATGGGACACTAATAAACAGAAGCATATGGTCTCCAAATGTTTTAGAAAACGTTGTGGAATGTGCTCTTTCATATCACATAGAGTCTCATCGTTTACATCTTTTGTTACAGGAGAATCATTTGTGATCCAGAATCGTATGACATGTGAAACATCTTTTGTAATATATTTGCTTAGCTGCAAATGTGGGGTACAATACGTAGGTCGCACCTGCCGTAGGGTCAAAAAAAGATGGGGTGAACACTCCTACAATATAAAAAAATTATCTAAATCGCACAGTGTCTCAAGACACTGTCTGAATCTCCACAAGACACACAAAGACCCTATGAGGATCATACCCATAGAGATGATATCTAGATCTAATAAGGATGCCTTAATAACTCTTAGGAGAAGAGAATCCTTTTGGATCAAAAAATTAGTCACACTACAGCCGTATGGCTTAAACGAAAATTTAGACATGGCTTCTTTTTGATCCGTCTTACTGCCAGAACACTCACCTTAAGAACATAACTAACAAGATTTTGTGACTGAGAATGAATAGGGAATATTCTTTTTTCTGTTTTATTACTAGGGATTAGATTTGCCTCTGCCTAACTCCAATTGGCACAAGAAGAGCCCCCCTCTTTTGTATTCCTATCAGTTTTTTATTCCTTCCAGCTTTTTCTTTAGGGTGATTGACACTACTATGGACCATATAGGGTCCCATATTAATTATGCTTCAATAATGGATAGTTAATCCAGGCACTATTTTCCCGGGTTGTGTAATTCTTTATATTTAACTTTTAAGACAGTGCTGATGCATGGTTTGGGAAAGCAGACTTACTGTGCCAATCTCCCGCAACTAGAAGACTGTATCCTCACACTAGTGAGACGACTAGTGTTCCAATCTATCACTAGTTATCTTAAATAACACTACCTGTTTTCACAAATATTGTTTGAATATACATTTGGACCAATAAGGCCATGGGTTAAGTAATACAATTTTTGTATCTGAACCCCATAACCCTAGTCCGGTAGGCAGGGCTCTGCTCTGGTGAGAGAGAGTCCTTCTACTTATATATTTATACTTTTCACTTTTTTGGTTAGAGAGAGCTCTTCCATTTCTAACTACATCTCCTATACCATATTATATTATATATATTAAGTCAATTGCATATCACATAAAGATTATCACTACCAGAATCGCCCTGTCATATTGGGCCATTTTTTTATAGTTGAGCACAGCACATAATATTCTTCCTAAGTAGCAATCATTACCATTCACACACCACTTACAGCACATCATATGCCATCACTAACACATGTATTTACAACATGCATCAGGTCTAACTACACATGTTATTTAGCTTAGCACCTATACTCACCTCACATATCACCCTCTACCACCACGTTGGTAGATCGCCACAGCACAACTGCACATCACTTTATTTCCATCACCACATTATCACACTGTATTTCACATTATCTCACATTATTCACTCTATACTCTAATTGCATCATGGTCCACACAATATGATATTGAATCATCAATATATGATCACCAAGTATCAACTTTTTCACACAATCACATTTTATATATTGCTCTGAATTGAGCACTTACAAGATGCTTATCACAGTTATTAGTTTGTGTTATAGAGCTGCAGCTAGCGCTCTGTTTGAGAGTGCAGGCGTCTCAGGCGCACATTGGATATAGTGGCCTCTGTAAAGTAGTTAGGATATTCTAAGGTGATTGGAGCTGACGGCTACGGTGGGAGTGTGGGCTGACCTCATCACACGCAAGATTGAGGCTGTGCGTTTAGCACATGATGTGCTGACGCTGTTAGGCTAGCCCACCCCATCCACAAACATCTTCACAACTATTGGTTTAAGTTCTCATGTTCCGGTTTTAGTCCACACCCATCTGCACATACTAATGTTGTGATTGGTGCTAGATTCTACTCTATACAATTATTTGACACCCATATGTCGAGTCAATACTGTTCACAGCAGTAAAACCTGGAAAAATAACGAACACTCACTGAAACAGTGACAAAACAGACTGATCTATGAGGATCGCACATAAAATAGCCTCATACTTAGTGGGGGTAATATATATAGGTCTCAGCAAACAAACTTAGCTATTGTGCAGTCGACATCAGGAAGATTTGGGTCTGTATAAATAATTTGATATCTAGTCTGACAGCATTGTTATCTCCTGCTCTGACCGTATGACTAAGTTGCTCATTGTGTTTACATTTTATCAGAATATGGTAAGGCTGACATTGTAGGCTGTATATAAATGTACAAAGCACGATGTTTGGGAAATCTATCATTATATCATCAGTTGGTTCAAGCATACTTTTTAAAAATATACAATGCCATAGGAAATGAGAGCCTTGTTTTTAACAATGTTATATTTATGTTTATCATCATCAATCCACAATGATGATCTTATTATAATTATATGTACTCAGATGATGTCTTTAGTTTTTAGTATGGTCTGCTGAGGTTTTGGTATTTGCACTGAACTATGTCAGAGCTCCAGGTTGCCCTACCAACCCTGCAGCAGACAGGTGCTAACACTTAATGACCATTAAGGTTTGAACAATCCGATTGGTTAATCAATAGGTTTAGGTTTGTATAAAGCAAGTGTTATCTGAATGTGTTTTAATAATGTTTTAGCCTGAGGAAACAGCTTGTTTTAGCTGAGAAACGCGTCGCTTTTTAATAAAGATTTTTACAGAAATACACTTGCTTTTTGGACACCCTTTTTTATCATTTGTATGCTGCTAACTCTCTGGCACCTGAGAGGTATCCTGTTCTCATCTGGAGGGATCAGTCTACTGGGCGACTGTTTGGTTCCAGTCTGCAGTATATGCACCTGCTGGTGCTTTGAATCTTGTAAGTAAGATTGCTCAATCTACCACTCGCTTGTCTAAACGTTACTGGGCTATGGTTTGCATTTTTTGTGTTCATTCAGGAACCTGTTAATCACCACCATCAAGGACCACAATCTGACTCATGAAGTATACCAGTGAGCTGGACCACTGAGAGGCTCCAGTCTGCTTCATAAGCACCAATGGGTGCACCTCCTTTGTGAGTATTCAATCGCTATCTTGTGGATTTTAGTTTCTGTTATCTGGCTGTACTAGGCCATGTTTGGCGCCTCTGTGTTTTATCTTGTTTCTATAATGCACCATATTGTATTACTCACTAACCATAAAGTTAGGTAGTTTTCTGTGAGACATAGCTTCTATAAACGTACTATAGTTCTCTTTTAGGTCTTATAATACTTTAAAGAATCTAGGTACATGCTAGAAGCAGATATTTCAAAACTTTTATGCCCTTAAGTTAGACACTCCTGTTCCAGATATTATCTTTGATGATGGAGATTAAACATAAATAAATATTTAAAAAATAAGCATGATGTAGTCTAGTAGTGCGTCCATGATACCAGAACACAGACAGGGCGTTAGTGTCCTAATAACTGGATCGTATCCAGAATGTTTTTTTTAAAATGTGGGCAAGTTTTGTTGGGTGTATTGTAGCAAAGATAAAATGAATATGTATTCACAGCAATTTTCCATATTTTTTCCAAACAGAGTGTAAACATTTTTTTAAAATTTCCTGTTTTCTTTGTCTTCTTGGTATCCTTTGCTGAAAAGCAGGTGGGTAGGCTCTGGAGTGTGCATGTTCTTTTTAAAGGGACAGTTACGTTGAAATCAAACTTTCATGATTCAGATAGAGCATGCAAATTTAAACAATGAAAGCATTTAAACTCTTAGGGAAAAAGCTTCTGTTTTTATCAATTGTTCCATGACGGAATAATTCAGTCATTTGGTTATTAAGGTGTTAAGTGTTGCATGCTTTTGAGCACTAGATGTCAGTAGCGTTTGCATTTTCGCAAACACTCCTGCCATATAGTACTAAAGACGTGTGCACGCTCCTGAGCCTACCTAAATATGCTCTTTAACAAATTATTCAAAGAGTACAAAGTAAATTTAGAAACAGATGTAAAAGTGTTTTGTTTTGTTTTATGTTATGCTCTATCTGGATCATAAAAGAACATTTTTTGGTTTCATGTCCCTTTAAGCTAAGTGATACTGTATATTCACTTGCTATATATTACTAAATTAATTAAAAAACAATGTTTAAAAGCCAGTGGCTACATTTTGTTATGTCAGTGCAGATCTTACCATGCTACTGAAACGGAATAGTAATAATAGTAAAATGACCTGCTACAGATGAGAGGTTTTCTAGCTTTATTTCAATAATGTTCTCTATTAATACTAATTATTCTCTGCCTATTTAAAGTCTGGGAGTAAGCTTGGAGGCGGGGAAAGAGGAGAGGAAATGATCACAAATCTGTAAATCTATCAATGAACAAAGCACTTTTGTTAATATTATGATATAATATAGCTATTCGGTTGTGTCTGGAACGGAGAGCCAATATAACTAAACTACAAACCCTGAACTTCAATCTGAAAACAAAATGTGTGAGAAAAGTTAACTAAGTTAATACATTTTTAGATATATTCATGATAATTGTATAGTTATGACATGGAGCTAATTTAAATAATGTGACCGAAATTAGGATTAATGAGTTTACATAATATATTAGCTCTTGTTTCTGTTATTTGACTTTTTTTCCTGAAATTAACACTTTCAATAAAATGTTTTCTAGAACATTCACACGTTCACAATGTTTTAAGTTGGTATATTTATCACTGTTTATTCTTCTGATTCCATTTCTGTAATTTATTCTCAATACCTTGTTATTAATTCACCCTTTTACAGGAGAAAAACCATTCAAATGTGATGAATGCAATTTTGCCTCCACAACACAATCCCATCTAACAAGACACAAACGTGTCCATACGGGAGAGAAACCCTACAGATGTCCCTGGTGTGACTACAGGTAAAACATAATTTTTAGTGGAAGGATTTAATATTATCATATGATATTTAGTGAGTGAGCCGTCCAAAAGAATCATTAACAAAAGATATTAAAACTGATCGTTTTCTATCAATTAATCTTAACCAGTAATTATGTTCCTTATGAGTAAGAATAACGAACACTCATTTACCAACACTTTCTTATCTTGGTAGATGGTGAGAAATTATTCATAGGATCTAATTTGGAGCTCCTATGAATAATTAAGTATTATTTTTTTATTTGGTACATAACTCTTTATAATGCAGTTAATCTATTTTTTTATATTTTAAGAAATGTAAATGGTTTTCCAAAGGCACTTAAACCAACATGTTTAGATGTTGTTTTTTATCTTCATAATAGTAATATCACTTGAAGTTATACACATTATTTTTGAAAAAACATCTCCTGCCCTAATGAAATATACCAAGCAAGAGACTTAGAAAAACAGTTGTAACTAACTATAGTCTTTAGTGACCTCATTTTGGATTATAATGATGCTCTTTTTTTTTATATTGTGTATGTGTCTTAAAGGGACATACTTGCAATATACATGTATTGGCATGTAGTAAAAGTCATCACTGTTTTAGTGTTAACATTTTTCTATGCACATGCATGTAAAGCATTGCTAGATATGGTCAATGCACCAGCATTTTAAGTACTGCCGATGATCAGAGCATCAGTGGGGCTTTTATCATGTTAGCAATTACAAAATTGAATCATTGCCACATGTTACAAGCATCTTAAATATACTTTTGAAACAGCTATAACTTTTATTAGAATAATTTTTGCTAATACATGTATATTACAAAAATGCTTCTATTCAATACTAAAGCGCAATCATGTGGATTTCAATTTTGGCTGGAATGTCCCTTTAACTGAACAAGAGATTATGAAGAGATGTAAAGGAACATTCTAGCCAGAAGTTTAAATGGACATCAGTGCATTTCACTTGTAAAATATAAAAAATATTGGCATTATACCTGCATTAGAAAAAATGCTTCTAGTAAAGCTATCACTGTTTTAAGAGAGCTTTTACTGAGCATGTTTATGTGGAATGTTCCTTTAAATCTTTTTATAATCTTTTGTACATATAATTCATGCACCAGCATTTCAAGCAGTTTTTCTGCTCAAAGAGCTAGTGGTAATTTCTGTTTCTGTGAGCAGACAAACTGCTTAACCTCTTCACTACTGGGAATTTCAGAAAAAACTTGCCCAAAATACTGGAGTTTTTAACATTTTTGCTATCCATTTAAACAGAAATATAGCCTTGCTTTTTTTTATTTACCTGTAAAAACTATATATATATATATATATATATATATATATATATATATATATATATATATTTTTTTTTTTTTTTTTTAAGTAGACCTCCCAAGGTATTGATCTAGGTCCATTTTGGTATATTTCATGCCACCATTTCAACGCCAAATGTGATCAAATAAAAAATTGTTAATTTTTTCACAAACACTTGGTTTCTTACTGAAATTATTCACATACTGCTTGTGCAATCATGGCACACATGGCTGTAAAAGGTTCACTGGGATATAGCAGCCATATATGTCTTAGCCATTCCTTTTTGTTAATTAGAAGGCCGCCAATTGCAGCTGTGCACCAAACTTCTTTTATTGCCTGGCAGTGAAGTGGTAAATTAGGTAGCTTGTAAGGTTCATTTTAGTTTTAGTGTAAACATTACCCTTCCATCTGACACTGTCCACCTCCTGATCCCTGAATAAAAAGAGAGAAGCGCTCAACCTGGGAACGAACTGTAGCATCATAGCTTATTCTATGGCTAGTTACCACCCAAGAAGCAGCCTCTTTTTGCTCAATATGTGCCTTTCATAGAGAATAACTTTCCTGAAGCATATCAGTCTGATCCTGACTTCACAGTACAGTCCAGCCCCGAAATACCAGGCAATCCCTCTCTGAACAAGAGAAACATCAAAACCCCAGACGTACGTTTCGGCCTATTGTGGGCCTCGTCAGTGAGCTGCAGCCATATCCCTCTAAGCACACTGAGCAACGGGTCCACGTCTGGATCCCCGCATCACACTTAGGGAGACTTCCCTAAGTGTCATAATTTGCATAAATAAATAGAGACAATCACTCAACCTGGGAACGAAAAATAGTTTAATAGCTTATTCTATGGCTAGTTACCACGCAAGAAACCGCCTCTTTTTGCTCAATATGTGCCTTTCACAGTGAAGAACTTTCCTGAAGCATATCAGTCTGATCATGACTTCACAGTACAGTCCAGCCCCTAAATTCCAGGTAATCCCTCTCTGATCCCTGCCTGATTTCTTCCAAACAGCTCTCTTCCTTCCCTCAACCCCCACTGGTCACCTTAATCTTTAGGTACTGGCAGACAGTCTGCCGGTATCAAGATTTAAGGCATTTTTTTTAAATTAAATATTTTTTATATTTGCTGCAGTGTGGGATCCCCTCTTACCCTCCAACCTCCCTTATCCCTCCCAAACAATTCTCTAACTCTCCCCCTCTATTGTCCGCCTCCTCCCTCCACTGCTTTACTGGCTGCCCACCTATCGGATTCCTTCCCACACCTTTTGCCGGTACCAGCAGGTAATCGTCACAGACGGTGATACACACAGTGTTCACCGTCTGTAACAATCTGGCATCTGCCCTTATATGGAACCGGAACACTGATGCGGGCAGATGCCTGGACCTCAGGAACTCCAACTCTTGGCTTTTACTTAACAGCCGAGACTACTGGAGCTTCCTGAAGCTCAGGCGTATATATACATTGTGCAGAACGGTAGCCAAAATACAGCACAACAAATATATACGTCCATTTGGGTGAAGGGGTTAAAGGGATATGAACCCAAAAATGTTCTTTTGTGATTCAGTCAGAGCATACCATGTTAAAAACGTTTCCCATTTATTTATATTATAAAATATGCTTCATTCCCATGATATTCTGTATTCAAGCGATATCTTGGAGCACTATATGGCAGGCAGGAAATCGTGCTGCCATCTAGTGCTCTTGCAAATGGATATCAATCTTGCAAAACTGCTGCCATATAGTGCCCCAGCAATGGGCCAGCTTCTGAGCACAACTCCCTGCTTTTCAACAAAAGATATCAAGAAAACAAATAAAATTTGATCATAGAAGTAAATTGAAAAGTTGTTTAAAATCACATGCTGTAAAAATGTTGGGTTTAGCTTTAGATATGATTCATGTGCACGTGCACAATAAAAACTCACACTTAAAACAGTGATAGCATTTTTGCTAATGCAGACGTTGCTTCTATGCAAATGTGAAATAAATTGATGTGCATTTCAATTGCAGCAGACTGTCCCTTTAAAAGAAAGAAATGCTACCATAGACATATTTGTATTGAATAACTAATGTTATTCTGATAAAAGTTATTAATTATAATGTATCCTTCATGATGAGAAGTAAAACAGCGAAAATGAATTCATATAAAGCCATGGAACAATTACTAATATGTGTGCTACAAATGTATTTGCAGGCGAATTATGGATGTAAAATAGCACATTATACTTATTTGCTAGTCAATAAATGTTACAAAATCTATCATGCATATGCAATAAACAGCAATTAACGTGAAGCATAGTCACATGACAAATAGGTTAGATAAAAGGTGTTTATATCAAAACAGGCAATGGGTGTTTATGCACGATTGATGCTACAGTATATTACAAATCTTTTCTAATGAATAAGTAGGATTGATCATTATAAAGTTGCTAATTTAGAAAATGTATTCTTCTTCTAAGAAGAAAAGTATTATTTAGGCATCCTCATCAATTGTATTCATAAAACATAGCAGGTTATGTGTGCTGAACAGTAGGAACATAGGGTTCTAGTATATGGATCATACTCTAGCTAAAGTGATCAGTGAGTTTCCTCATATAGTTTATTTCATGAGTTTTAATGATCAGTGTTTCTGTATTTGATTGTGATATATAACCGAATAAATTAGCTGTAGGATTTGTACAAACTGGATGTATGGTTTACCAGATGACAACTAAAATGTACAATTTTATATCTGGGAAACAAAGTTAAGCTTGATACCAACTATAAAAAATGGACACATCTCAAGGAAAAAGGGTTTAAAAAGAATTTGGGGGATTTTCTAGACAACAAACATGTAGTGTCCAACATCAGGCAACGTACTCAAAGATTTAAAAAAAAAAAAAAAGCGTAATAAATGAGTGTAGACACTCATGGAGAAAGTATTGTTTTACTACTATATAATTCCCTTGTGTGATCTCATCTTCTAGAGTACAAACGTATGTTGCAAAGGTTTAGAGAAGGGAACATTTTAAAACAGGCAATGGATGGTTCGTCATTTAAGATTTTCTAATCAAATTAGGTCAGTAGGTGCTTGAAAGGTGTTCTGATCAGATTATTTATCTACATTTTGGGGCATATAAAGTTAGCAGGATCTTGTTTTGTAGCAAGGAAATTGAACTGGCCTGGTTACATAACGGTAACCATTGTAACATATTTCTGTCAAATTACTTGAAGGTGTTTTTTTTGTATAATACACTTTAATCGTCTTTCAGCTCCATGAGTTATGTTGCTAATACTTGACAAATGGAGTTATAATTTTTACTACACATGTGATTCAATAAATCAACACATTATGCATCTAATTTATTTTACAATATAAAATATTAAAATAATGTTTGTGTGCCATATATGTGTTATTTATGTGAATCCTCATATATGTTCTTTAAACATGGATATACATTTCACTAGAACATGGATATGTGTGATGCTATGGAATGGGGCGAATTATGGATTTTGTTAAATATTATGCTTTTAAATGTAAATCTTATGTGCTATCAACAAAGAATTCGGTTAAACTCTTCTTTTTATGTATGTTAGCCTTTGTCAGTTATTAATAGTTCATTCATTCTTCTTCTGACATTTCCCTTATTCATTAATGAGAAATAAATATGTCTTTACAAACCATAATGATATATGTTCAGATTATTAACAACTTTGTATTTATGATTATAGTGATAAAACCTAGTAGAATGTTCCTAGCATACATTAACTTTTCGCTTTTACTTCTTAGAATAAGTAAAATGGATATAAATGTGTAGGTGTGATTGGAAACATTTTCCATCTATAAGTATGACAAATCAAATTTTCATTGATCTCTTAATGCTATATTTTTTTAATGAACCAGAGGACTTTAAAACAAAATCAAAGGGATAAATGTAGACCTATTACCAAAATATTCTGTTGCCATTGATATCTTGGCTTTGTACATATTCATGTCATATCTTCAAACAAAATCTTCTGTTATTACTTTCTTGTACTCCTTTATATTCTTTTCTGCTTTGTTTTCATTTTCCATCTCATAATTGTAAAGCTCACTTGCATTTTGTTGGGGAAAATTAGACAAAGCGGAAAACTGTTCAGTTTGAGACAATCTACCCAGTGGGAACTATACATTCTGGGAAATGTGTGTATGTAATATTGGAATGTATTTTCCTCAGGCACTGGTATGTTTGTTAGTTAGGACTCTACAGGGAGTGCAGAATTATTAGGCAAATGAGTATTTTGACCACATCATCCTCTTTATGCATGTTGTCTTACTCCAAGCTCGAAAGCCTACTACCAATTAAGCATATTAGGTGATGTGCATCTCTGTAATGAGAAGGGGTGTGGTCTAATGACATCAACACCCTATATCAGGTGTGCATAATTATTAGGCAACTTCCTTTCCTTTGGCAAAATGGGTCAAAAGAAGGACTTGACAGGCTCAGAAAAGTCAAAAATAGTGAGATATCTTGCAGAGGGATGCAGCACTCTTAAAATTGCAAAGCTTCTGAAGCGTGATCATCGAACAATCAAGCATTTCATTCAAAATAGTCAACAGGGTCGCAAGAAGCGTGTGGAAAAACCAAGGGGCAAAATAACTGCCCATGAACTGAGAAAAGGCAAGCGTGCAGCTGCCAAGATGCCACTTGCCACCAGTTTGGCCATATTTCAGAGCTGCAACATCACTGGAGTGCCCAAAAGCACAAGGTGTGCAATACTCAGAGACATGGCCAAGGTAAGAAAGGCTGAAAGACGACCACCACTGAACAAGACACACAAGCTGAAACGTCAAGACTGGGCCAAGAAATATCTCAAGACTGATTTTTCTAAGGTTTTATGGACTGATGAAATGAGAGTGAGTCTTGATGGGCCAGATGGATGGGCCCGTGGCTGGATTGGTAAAGGGCAGAGAGCTCCAGTCCGACTCAGACGCCAGCAAGGTGGAGGTGGAGTACTGGTTTGGGCTGGTATCATCAAAGATGAGCTTGTGGGGCCTTTTCGGGTTGAGGATGGAGTCAAGCTCAACTCCCAGTCCTACTGCCAGTTTCTGGAAGACACCTTCTTCAAGCAGTGGTACAGGAAGAAGTCTGCATCCTTCAAGAAAAACATGATTTTCATGCAGGACAATGCTCCATCACACACGTTCAAGTACTCCACAGCGTGGCTGGCAAGAAAGGGTATAAAAGAAGAAAATCTAATGACATGGCCTCCTTGTTCACCTGATCTGAACCCCATTGAGAACCTGTGGTCCATCATCAAATGTGAGATTTACAAGGAGGGAAAACAGTACACCTCTCTGAACAGTGTCTGGGAGGCTGTGGTTTCTGCTGCACGCAATGTTGATGGTGAACAGATCAAAACACTGACAGAATCCATGGATGGCAGGCTTTTGAGTGTCCTTGCAAAGAAAGGTGGCTATATTGGTCACTGATTTGTTTTTGTTTTGTTTTTGAATGTCAGAAATGTATATTTGTGAATGTTGAGATGTTATATTGGTTTCATTGGTAAAAATAAATAATTGAAATGGGTATATATTTGTTTTTTGTTAAGTTGCCTAATAATTATGCACAGTAATAGTCACCTGCACACACAGATATCCCCCTAAAATAGCTATAACTAAAAACAAACTAAAAACTACTTCCAAAACTATTCAGCTTTGATATTAATGAGTTTTTTGGGTTCATTGAGAACATGGTTGTTGTTCAATAATAAAATTAATCCTCAAAAATACAACTTGCCTAATAATTCTGCGCTCCCTGTAATCTGAAAGACGTTCGGGAGTCAGTGCCTTTCACAATTTTTATACAAAGTCCAAAGAATTTGAATTTAACTTTCTTGACTATTAAAATGCATCAAGAAAATATTGGATGTTAAATTGACATAACATGTCTTTTGATTACAGTACGTTTATGTAGTTTTGCAAGAAATGAACATAGCAGCCAAATGAAAACTCTCTGAATCCATTAGCACATTGGTTGTTGCAATCGTTTTTATTTGCCAAACCATCCCACCAACTTGCCTTATTCAGAGGACACAGTCAGTACTTGCCACTGCAAAGATTATGTTTACAGTTTCTTATCATAACACCAATACAGTATATAGCAGAGCGAAGGGGACGGGAGGGAGAGTATCTGGAGACAAGGTCTGAGATATAGGAGGGAGCAGTGCAGTTGAGGGCTTTGTATGTCAGAGTAAGAATTTTGTGTTTAATCCTGGATGCAAGAGGAAGCTAGTGAAGGGATTGGCAGAGAGGTGCAGCAAATGAAGAGTGACGTGTAAGGAAGATGAGCCTGGCAGAAGCATTCATTATGGATTGTAAAGGAGCTAGGTGGCAGCTAGGGAGACCAGAGAGGATGGAGTAGTCGAGGCGGGGAAGGATGAGAGAGTGGATTAAAATCTTAGTTGTGTCTTGTGTAAGGAAATTACTAATTTTAGAGATGTTTTTAAGGTGGAAGCAGCAGGATTTAACCAAGGACTGAATGTGAGGAGTGAAAGAAAGAGTCAAATGTGACCCCAAGACATTGAGCATGTGGGGTAGGGGTAATGATGGAGTTGTCGACAGTTATAGAGAGATGGGGGTGGAGATTTTAGAAGAAGGGGAAAATACACATTAGTAAATATTTTATTTTACAATCTTATGCTGTTTAATGTTCCTTTAAGGACAGTGAAGTGTAGTGACTAGTGTCTAGAGGACAGCCGGTTTTTCACATCCCCTCTTGGGAATTTTAGAAAATCGGGCCTCATATCTGGAAGAGGCTTAGTAAGTTAGAAATTGCGTATATACTAAACAAACAAAAGAGGTAAGGTACAATTTAATGACCTTTACTGGCATTTCTGTTTAAAAGAACATTTATTGAAAACAAGCTTAACTTGATTAGATGCTGTCATGAAAGTAGTGACAGAAAAAGGATATGAATGTCCCTCTATAATCTCAGTTGCTGATCTTCCAGATGCAGATTGTTATCACTAGACTCATTATGTTTTTATTTATTTGGATCTGAACACATTGCTTTTATTTCTTGCAGTGCTTTGGTCCTTACATTCACATTCTAATAATAGGAGTCTGGGTTATACTGTGTTATTTATTTATTTATTTATTTATTTTTATTTTTATTTTTTTCTTCTTTTTTTTTCATTCCCATAGAAGCTCCAAATTTGTATATTTACTATAGAAATAATCAAAACACAAAAGATCAATGCACATGCATAGACTTATATCCTTACATTAACTGCATGTATACAAGACAAGCACTGCTGCCCAATTCAATAAACATGCCTGGTGCTTTTGAGCATTCAATTATATCATTAGTCTCCAGAAGCCATTATTAAGAAAAATGCAATTTCACACAAATGTGGTCTTTTAACATCGGATCCATTGGTTTACAATTGATATGCTGCATTAAGTTGATCTTTATTCATTTACCCCCTCAGGTTTACTTTTTGATTGGTTTGTCTTTTATCTTTCTTGCCCAGTACTTTATATGTTTTGGTTAAGCCTTTTTTGCTGTGCTTGTGCCAAATCTATTTTGCTGATATAAGCATTAAAAAATGGATTTCTTTTTCGTTATTTAAGTCAAAGGTTGTTGTTTTTTTATAGGCACAATTGAATAACAGCAAACTCTAGATTTACAAATATAAACAGAAATTGAAAGGAATGAAGATACTTTCATTCCACTTAATTATCTAGAAAAACAATATGCCTTGTTTATTTTCAGTACAAGGATCTTGACTTTGACTTCTTGATTATAGTTTAACTTTACATGCGGACAATTAAACAAATATGGGATTAGAACATATTCATTAGTACAATTAATAAAAAATATAAAACAAAGTTAACATTTTGACCAGTTGTACCTGTTCAAAGACAGTCTACAAGATGGACTGAACACAGATACATAAACATAATTTAATTAAGACAATAAAAATAGCTATCAAATAAAATCTTCTCTAAGCCCCACTCGGCTGCTGCATAGTGAATAACGACAGGCTTCATTCATTCATTTCTATTCTATTCTACAAATACTGTCATCTATGTCTAGCTTGCATTTGTACGGAGGTTTGTAACAAACCATTTCAACTGTGGGATCCTATTTGGACTTTTAAGTACCCCAAAACAGATTTCTAAGTAGCAGTAATGCCTCACAAGGACACTTAAAGGGACACTGAACCCATTTTATTGTGTGATTCAGATAGAGCATGCAATTTTAAGCAACTTTCTAATTTACTCCTATTATCAAATTTTCTTCATTCTCTTGGTATCTTTATTTGAAATGCAAGAATGTAAGTTTAGATACTGGCCCATTTTTGGTGAACAACCTGGGTTGTTCTTGCTGATTGGTGGATAATTTCATCCACCAAAAAAAAGTGCTGTCCAGAGTCTGAAACAAAAAAAAAGCTTAATTCCTTCTTTTTCAAATAAAGATAGCAAGAGAACAAAGAAAATTTGATAATAATTGAGTAAATTACAAAGTTGCTTAAAATTTCATGCTCTATCTGAATCGCAAAAGAAAAAATTTGGGTTTAGTGTCCCTTTAAATAGTCTGTAGCAGTATAAATAAAATCCTCTCCAGAACTACAAAATACTTCCTCAAATTCTATTTTTTTTTCTTTCTGTACTTCAGAGTTCTTATAGGAAGAATACACAATTACATACTACAGGGAGTGCAGAATTATTAGGCAAATTAGTATTTTGACCACATCATCCTCTTTATGCATGTTGTCTTACTCCAAGCTGTATAGGCTCGAAAGCCTACTACCAATTAAGCATATTAGGTGATGTGCATCTCTGTAATGAGAAGGGGTGTGGTCTAATGACATCAACACCCTATATCAGGTGTGCATAATTATTAGGCAACTTCCTTTCCTTTGGTAAAATGGGTCAAAAGAAGGACTTGACAGGCTCAGAAAAAGGTTTTATGGACTGATGAAATGAGAGTGAGTCTTGATGGGCCAGATGGATGGGCCCGTGGCTGGATTGGTAAAGGGCAGAGAGCTCCAGTCCGACTCAGACGCCAGCAAGGTGGAGGTGGAGTACTGGTTTGGGCTGGTATCATCAAAGATGAGCTTGTGGGGCCTTTTCGGGTTGAGGATGGAGTCAAGCTCAACTCCCAGTCCTACTGCCAGTTTCTGGAAGACACCTTCTTCAAGCAGTGGTACAGGAAGAAGTCTGCATCCTTCAAGAAAAACATGATTTTCATGCAGGACAATGCTCCATCACACGCGTGCAAGTACTCCACAGCGTGGCTGGCAAGAAAGGATATAAAAGAAGAAAATCTAATGACATGGCCTCCTTGTTCACCTGATCTGAACCCCATTGAGAACCTGTGGTCCATCATCAAATGTGAGATTTACAAGGAGGGAAAACAGTACACCTCTCTGAACAGTGTCTGGGAGGCTGTGGTTTCTGCTGCACGCAATGTTGATGGTGAACAGATCAAAACACTGACAGAATCCATGGATGGCAGGCTTTTGAGTGTCCTTGCAAAGAAAGGTCGCTATATTGGTCACTGATTTGTTTTTGTTTTGTTTTTGAATGTCAGAAATGTATATTTGTGAATGTTGAGATGTTATATTGGTTTCACTGGTAAAAATAAATAATTGAAATGGGTATATATTTGTTTTTTGTTAAGTTGCCTAATAATTATGCACAGTAATAGTCACCTGCACACACAGATATCCCCCTAAATAGCTAAAACTAAAAACAAACTAAAAACTACTTCCAAAAATATTCAGCTTTGATATTAATGAGTTTTTTGGGTTCAATGAGAACATGGTTGTTGTTCAATAATAAAATTAATCCTCAAAAATACAACTTGCCTAATAATTCTGCACTCCCTGTAATGAACATGCTGTTCCATATACCCCACTTTAGGTAACAAATTCTGAGAATGAATAGAAGCTTCTGAGTTCACTGTTCCTCAATAGCATATGTAAGAATAAGAAAGGCCTATCCTAAGCCAAAATCACTTGAGCGCCTTATTTATTTTCACTCAATTAGCTTAAATGGTTTGGAACGATGGTTATAGATAATTCAGTATACCGCCAAGCCTTATGCATCTTGCTTTCTTAGAAGCTCCTAGCTGTTGTCTAAGTATGCTTTAATCAAGAGCTGTAATCTGTTTACAAATTGTTTATTATTATATATTGGAATATTTTACCTCTTAAACCTCAAGTGGTTGAGTGCAAAGAGACTGCCAGCAGCATCAAGAGGCATTTTTCTGGATCTGAAAAAATAGGAAATGTTTTAAGGAGTGTCTGAAAATAGATGTTTCTTAAACTAAAAAGTGGGGACGATATCTTATGACAAAGATGGTGGTTTGTGCATTGTGTTGTAAGAAGTGAAATGCAAGACAAAGTTCTGTAAGAACTTGCTATTAGGGATGGGCGAATGTGTTTATATCCGAATTCGAATGTTAGAACGAATGTAATTGTAGAAATTCGATTTACATAATAGAATGTTGATAAGAACAAATATTCTTAAAAATTTGATTTTCGAATATTATTTACAGTTTTCGAATGTCACATTCGAATGTCACATTCGAATTCGAATGTTACATTCGAATATCACATTCGAATTCGAATATTACATTTATAAAACACAATTGTAGACTAGAAACACTATTTCGAATGTCACATTCGAATCGAATATCACATTCAAATCAAATGTCACATTCGAATTTGAATATTACATTTATTAAACACAGTATTAGACTAGAAATATTATTTCGAATTCGAATGTCACATTTGAATCGAATATCACATTTGAATTGAATATCACATTTAAAACACAGTATTAGACTAGAAATACTATTTCAAATTCGAATGTGATATTCGAATTCGAATGTAGCATTCGAAATCGAATATTACATTTATTAAACACAGTTGTAGACTAGAAATACTATTTCAAATTTCGAATATTAAATTTCGAAATTGAATGAATACATAGCTAAACATTCTATTATTCGAACTAATATTTTCGAATTTTATTGAAAAATTCGAAAACGAGAATTCGAAAATAGAATGTTATATAAACATTCGAAATTCGATTTGAACGAACGAATGTATCTAAATTCGTTTTAAATTTCGAATTTTTAGAAACATTCGCCCATCCGTACTTGCTATATAAAGTCAGTCTATATTTTGTAGTAATTGTAATGGTGTTAAATAATTGAATGCATCAGTATAGAATTTTCTGCATGCCGTATTGAAGTCACTACATAATGTAGTATATCTAATGTACATTAGATATTTTTTTGTTTCTTTAGTACCATTATTTATTGCATAGTAGCTCAAATATCTTGTGCCTCTGCTGGAGCTCCCAGGTGCCCCTCAATTTGCAAATGTATGCTCTTCTTGTTTTGTTTTATCCTGGTTTCAATGAGAATCCTGGGACCACCAAATCCTCTGTTGTATTGTTTCTATTATTATGATTATTATTATCATCAGTCATTTATAGAGCACCAACAGATTCCTCAGCGATATAACATAGGTATAATATGCAAAGGTAGTGTTTCTAAATGCAAATGGGTGGTGGGCCTTGCCAAATGTTACACTTTTGTAAAGCACCTCACTTGAAAAGTGATCTACAAAACTGGACTTGTAGGCTTACATGCTAAGGGGATTCAAGGGAATGACAAAAGAGGCAAGGAACTGAGGTAAAAAAATGTTTAGTGTAAATTGTATGCATACCTGAAGAATAGAACCTTTAAGGAGATCTTGAAATGTTGAAAACTAGGGGAGAGTCTTGTGGAGCGAGTTCCCCAAGATAGGGGCTATTCTGGAAAAGTCCTGGTTATGTGAGGAGGTAACAAGAGAGGATGATACAAGGTCAGAGATATAGGATGAGCAGTGTAATTGAGGGCCTTGAATGTTAGGGTCAGAAGTTAGTTTTTTTCCCCCAAAGATAGAGGAAGCCAGTGAAGGGATTGGCAGAGGAGGGCAACCAATCATAAGAAACCTGTAAGGAAGATAGGCCTGGCAAAGGCATTTATTATCTATTGCATACAAGATAGACAGCAGCTAGGGAACGGATAGAGTTGCAATAGTCAAGGTGGGAAGAGATGATTGAATGAACAAAAATCGTAGGTGTGTATTGTGTTATGGAGTGTAAAACTTTGGAGATGTTTTTTTTAAGGTGGAAACTGCATGAACTGGTCAAAGACTGGATGTGAGGAGTAAATGAAATATCTAAGTCAAGTGTGACCCCAAGGCATTTGGCATAATTGGTTTGGGGTAACAATGTTATTCTTGACAGTTAAAGAAAGTTATGGGGTTGAGACTTTGAAATGAGGGGGGATAATAAAGATTTTAGTTTTGGAGAGATTTAGCTTAAAGGGGCAGTCTACTCAATATTTTTTATTGTTTCAAAAGATAGATAATCCATTTATCACCCATTCCCCAGTTTTGCATAACCAACATGGTTATATTAATATACCTTTTACCTCAGTGATTACCTTGTATATAAGCCTCTGCAGATTGCCCCCTTATTTCAGTTCTTTTGAAAGACTTGCAGTTTAGCCAATCAGTGCTAAATAACTTCATGGGGGTGACAACGATGTTATCTATATGGCACACATAAACTAGTGCTGTTTAGCTGTGAAAAATTGTCAAAATGCATTGAGATAAGAGGTGGCCTTCAAGAGCTTAGAAATTAGCATATGAGCCTACCTAGATTTAACTTTTAACGAAGAATACCAAGAGAACAAAGCAAATTTGATGATAAAAGTAAATTGAAAAGTTGTTTAAAATTACATGCCCTATCTGAATCACAAAAGATAAATTTTGACTAGACTGTCCTTTTAAGGTAGTGCGAAAGCATCCAGGATAAAATCTTAGAAAGAAAGTTAGTGACACAAGTTTGCAAGGAAGGGGATAAGGTCTGGCGCAGAGAGGTAGATTTGGTAGACATCAGCATACAAATGGTAATAAAACATGTGGGACTTTTTAAGGAACTTAAAGATGAAGTATAGATTGAGAAGAATAGGGAACCAAGGACAGATCCTTGTGTTACCCCCCAAAAAAGTGGTAAAGGGGCAGAGGATGCTCCAGAGAAGGCTGCACTAAAGGTACAGTTAGCCATGTAGAGAACCACCAAGGGGCTGTGTCATAAATGCCAAAGGATAGCAGGGTTTAGAGAAAGAGAGGCTAGTCAACAGTATCAAAGAGTATGGACAGATCGAGAAGGATCATCAGAGAGAAAGTAGCCTTTAGATCTTGCTTTAAGTAGGACATTATTAACCTTAATGATTGTAGTTTCTGTGGAATGTTGTGGGAAAATACAGATTGCAATGGTTCATGAAGAAAGTGATAGACGTGTATATACTACCCTTTCCAGAAGTTTTGAGGCAAGGGGTAGTAGGGAAAAAGGGCAGTAGTTGGAGGGGGAGGTTGATCATGTTTATGGGATGAGGGAAATATACCAGTGCTGAAGGGAGAGATTGAAGATATGTGTGAGGATTAAAGTAAGAGAAGGGAGGTCAGTAGTTGTGAAGGGAAGGGATCAATGTAGTGAGGTAAGAAGATAAAATAAGGGCAGAAACTTAGTGACCTCAGTAACAGGGACAAAAGATAGAAGTCTATCAGCCAATCGGAATTAAGGTTGAAAAATCCTATTGGCTGATGCAATCAGCCAATAGGATTGAGCTGGCATTCTATTGGCTGATTGGAACAGTTTAGGCTAGGTTTTTTTTTTATTTTGATAGGGCTATTAGATTAGGTGTAATTAGTTTAAATATCTTGTAATTTGTAATTTGTTTTTTATTTTGTGTAATTTAGTGCTTGTTTTTTAATTTAGGTAATTGTATTTAATATATTTAATTGTATTTAATTTAGGTAATTTATTTAATTGTAGTGTAGTGTTAGGTGTTAGTGTAACTTAGGTTAGGTTTTATTTTACAGGTAAATTTGTATTTATTTAAGCTAGGTAGTTAGTAAATAATTAATAACTATTTAGTAACTATTCTACCTAGTTAAAATAAATACAAACTTACCTGTGAAATAAAAATAAACCCTAAGCTAGATACAATGTAACTATTAGTTATATTGTAGCTATCTTAGGGTTTATTTTACAGGTAAGTATTTAGTTTTAAATAGGAATTATTTAGTTATTAATAGTAGGTTTGATTTAGATTTAATTTAATTATATTTACGTTAGGGGTGTTAGGGTTAGACTTAGGTTTAGGGGTTAATAAACTTAGTATAGTGGCGGTGAAGTTGGGGGCGGCAGATTAGGGGTCAATAAATGTAGGTAGGTGGCGGTAGATTAGGGGTTAATACTATTTAACTAGTGTTTGCGATGCGGGAGTGCGGCGGTTTAGGGGTTAATATGTTTATTATAGTGGCGGCGATGTTCGGAAGGGTAGATTAGGGGTTAATAAATATAATGTAGTTGTCGGCGATGTCAGGGCAGCAGATTAGGGGTTAATAAGTGTAAGATTAGGGGTGTTTAGACTATGGGTTCGTGTTAAATAAATTTTGTTTCCCCATAGGAATCAATGGGGCTGCGTTACTGAGCTTTACGCTGCTTTATTGCAGGTGTTAGACTTTTTCTCAGCTTGATCTCCCCATTGATGTCTATGGGGAAATCGTGCACGAGCACGTACAACCAGCTCACTGCTAACTTAAGCAGCGCTGGTATTGGAGCACCATTTTGCTCTACACTCACTTCTTGACTTTTAATGCCGGGTTTATTAAAACCTTTAATACCAGCGCTGTAGGTAATTGAGCGGTGACAATAACGTGCAACTAAAACATTATAAACAGAATCAACTGAATGTAAATAAGCAGAGACCTGTTTATTTATTTTGAATAGTGAAAAAGTATGTAATTAGTTAACAAAAGAGATGTGTTATTTGTCTTCCTTGCTAGCAACGTTTCAGGTTTGTGTGTTCGCGTTGGCATATAAAACCTTCTCTAATTTGCATTTAAATATTTATGACATTTCATCCATTCAGGATATGTAGATAAAGTATGTGGGCTTACTTTACAACTGCCTGTAGCTTTTTTCCTTACACTTGACTGCAGTCATAAATATCCAGCACATTAAAAATCATGATCATCCACCAAATCATTTATTACTGTTCAGAGAAGACCAAAGTGATAGGATCACATTGTGATTGGTTAAAACCCAAGCTCTAGATATGCTGGCCCTGCTTGCTGAGATGCTGTACTCACAACATAGGATTTATAAAATAATTGCACTATTGCAATTAAGCTTATTAAACTTTTATAATGATTCTTGCTTCAGAATAATAGGTAATGGCATTTTGGTGTTAAGTTATCTGAAAATTATCAAACATGTAGGAATTAGACTAAAAGGATATAATACATGTGTGGATTAAATTACTAGACAGAAAATAGCATTTTTGCATTAATTGGTATTGTGATATCCCCTCCAAAGTCCATCTATCAAGGCCATTAAGGCACTATAGAGGGAAAAGTATGGAGAGCATTTTTACTGCATGATGTATGAGGTAGCTATTATTATTATTTTATAAAAAAGCTTTTAAGCAGTATTTATTTTCACTTAATGAAGGTGTTAAATCTCTGCAATCCTTGTACTTCTGATTAGCTGTATATATGGTACGCTGAATACAGCAATGCAAATATAGTTTACATAAATGCTCCATAGTATGTTATATTTATTCTCTTCAACTTAAAGGGATATAAAAAACTATTTTTTTTCTTTCATGATCAAATAGAGAATACACTTTTTAAAAATGTTTCCAATTTCCTTAAATTATCAAATTTGCTTCATTTTCATGTTATTCTTTGTTAAAGAAATATAGAGGAAGGTAGTGTGAACATATCTGAAGCACTAAATGATAGGAAGTAGTGCTGCCATCTAGTGTTCTTGCAAATGTATAACATTGTTGCAAAGTTGCTACCATATAGTACTGCACGGGCACAATCCTGAGCTTACATTCCTGCTTTTCAACAAAGAATAACAAGAAAACAAAGAAAATGTAATATTAGAAGTAAATTGAAAAGTTTTTTAAAATGGTATGTTCTATCTGAATCATGAAAGAAAAATGATGGGTTTTATTTCCCTTTAATAAAATTATATGTTGAGGATATTCTGTTTACGGTTTAGAGGCCTGTTCACACTTATATTTTAGTAATGTTGCCTTAATGTCAAGGAAATATACTTTTTCTTTTGTCACAACCAACATATCGCATGTAAAGGCAAAGTTTCCCTGAGATTCCTAAACATAAATGAAAATAATTTATAAAGAAGGCTTAATAGTAAATAGACAGATCAACCAAACTGGAGTATGTAAATGCACAACCACTCTACCCAACCCAGCAAGCTCTAAATAAAATGTATTGTTAGTGAGGCCTAGCTTGCTATGAACTTTCCTGTATATTTTCACAAGACTTCATTTCCCCCAGTTACCTAAGGGGTTCACACAATGCACTTTTATTTTTAAACGTTCACACCCTGCCCCTGTTTCCTGCACAATTACCTCACTAAGCTGTGCAACAGTTGTATACAATTGTGTCAACATGAGACCAGTTTATGTACAAAGTAGTCGAAGCTCTTGATCTTGCAAATGCTGTATGGGATCTATATTGAAGAGAAACAATAGGAAATCATCTTTGAATAATAGGAAACATCACTGCGTTTATTTTATATTCCATGTCACAAAAATGCTCGGGGTAATTCTTTTAAAAAGAATAACCTGTACACTTCAGGCCCTGTGCAGCACTTCTTTGTCCCCTGTAAGTCTCTCAAATGTCTTGTTTAAAAGGAATATATAGCACTCCCAGAAGACATTTTCCCATTTCTATTCTCTTCAACTCCTATGAGCCCTTGTTCTGTGTGATAAGGCAATCTCCTTGGGGATCTGAGCTGTGTAGTTTCGTACCACGAGTGACAAGGACTCGACTTGAATAACTGCTGTGCGCAGGTTGTAATTATGTCAGCTGGAGTGTTGAACAAGGGGACTGATTAATGCGAGCCCCAGCCCAGGCACAGTCCTCTCAAAACCTTCGCGCAGGCCAGCAGTGGGGATGGGTTAAAGCTGAAAGACAAAAATGCTGTATTGTCCATGATAGATGAATTGCTCCAACAGTCTTCAGGCAGATGTTCCAGGACAGTATAATATACAATTACTCTGCCTTATCACCTTCCCAGGGACAATAAAGCTTCCTCCTACTATAGTTCATGTGTGTGAAAGCAAAATTAGTTTTACTTTTACAACACCGCCTCACTAATCATTTTGCCTTGATTGTGCTTTTACAGCTGACTAAAACATATTCGCCTTTACAGAAAAACTAAAATTATAATTTATTTATACAGTATATATATATCATATTTAATACATTTGCATTAAAATATGTTTATGGTATCTCGGTGTACATGTTAAACAGTAGATACAATGATCGCTCTGACTCAATTCACATAAACTGTTCATCACTTGATAGAAAGGACTATTCTGCCTCATTACTGTAACATTCTGCTAAACCTGTTCTATGATATGGAGCTGTATGTGCATGTGTGAGTTTGTGCCTACTCCTTATTGGGAAACACAACATACTGTATATAGTAGAAATTGCCTGACATAGTCTTCAGCACACTCAGATACAACATAGTGTCTCTATTCTCTGTGTTTGTGCCATTCCTCTTACCTTTGTTTATCCAATGCATTTTTGTGTTTACATACATTAGTAAGCACTGACCCTGCTGAAGCTATTATATATGTTTTAGTTCCCTTTGTATTTTTCCAGTGCCAGAAATTATACTTTTTACAAAGTTGGACATCCCTGACATAAATGATATGCTGACTCCAAAGAGAAAAGATTCCTCCCTGCACAGACTCCACATCACATATAGCAGTGTATAAGGTTTGTCAAATGTCCCCCATAAAAAATGGACAACTACTGGATTACCCAGGGTATAGTAGACTAAGCAGTGACCTCACATCAAACCCAACCCCTGCAACTTCTAACAGTCACACCAACATAAAATCTCAGATCAGATCCCTGGCACTGCAGCTCATCGAAAAGCCTAAAACTCATTTTAGACCTTGTATGGGGAAGGGGATATCCAAATTGCCCTGCGGCATCCCTGAAACTTCAGATAAGACCCATGACACTGCAAACCTTTATTTACCTTATTATCCCCTCAATCATTGTTCATGCTCCATATCCCCCTATACATCATATGTTATCTTTCAAGCATCATGCATCAACCCTTTCTACAATTAGAAATTTAGAAGAGGATCCAACTTGCCTTACAGCCTCTCAATATAAATCAAAGCTAAATTCCATTAGGGGTCATGTATCTACATATACCTCAAATCAGATGCAAATGGTCCTATGACCCTTTTGTCAGCCACATCAGAAATCAGATCAGGCACCTGGCCCTGCAGCCTTTTATTTCAAAGTACCTGGGCTTGCAGCAACATACCCACTTCTCTGATAAATGTAGACTCTGACTCTGCAGACCCTTTGTGAACCAGATGCATACCCACATCAGGCCTCAGACGAAGACCCATGTCTCTCACTCCTTTGCTTGCCCTGTACCTACATTACACTAAGATCAGACCCTTGATGTAATATCCCCTGGGTTGCTCTGCTCACTATTTACCACTACACATGGTATACTGTTTTTAAAGACCCACTTACTGGGCCATTCTATACCAACAGAGTGAAAGGAAGACAAAGTCTCACTGACAGACAGCATACTATTACACAAAGCAAACAGTGGCACCAAGAGCTGATGCAATGGGGATATAAACATTCTGCATGTATGGGTCTGTTTTATGTTTGGCAAGTGATGGAAACTTACAGAGAGACACAAGGCTCATGTGTCTTTGTTGTTAGTTTGTGTAGTTTATCAATAGAAAACTCTTTTGAGTTTTAGTATCCTTAAACAATGCATTGCAATGCATCACAGCTGAGTGGTTTTGCACATTTTAATTTATTCTATATTTTTAAAAATCTTTGGAAACTGTCAAAAATAATGTTAAATTGTTGCAAGAAAATTTCAGTGTTCTCTAAAACAAAATGTTAAACTCTCCCCCCCCCCCCCCCATAAATAAATAAATAAAATACACATTCTCTCATCAGATACAGGGCCAGATTACGGGTGGAGCGAAAACATTTGCACTCAAGCGATATCAGGTTTTTGAGCTTATTTGCACGCAGGTTTAATTATGCTTGTATTACGAGTTGAAAGTAAAGGCAATCACCTGAGCAAAATTGCGATTTAGGCTAGAATCATTACCACGACTTTAGAGCTGTGGTTAACTGTTTTACGAAAATAATAAGTTGCAAAAAACACATGTTCACAGACATATATACACATATAAACATAAATACATATGTACACATATATGTGCATTGGAGCCCTTTGCAGTTAAGTAGCTGAAAACATGAAAATTCATATTTATGCAAAATACACTGTGTATTTACTGTAAATATTTCACATTCCAATGTTCTGCACATAGCAGAATATGTTTTAAGTATTTTTAATATATATATTCCTAAATATATATGTATATATCTACAACTATATATATATATATATATATATATATATGTGTGTGTGTGCGTGTGTATATATATATATATATATATGTATATATATATATACTGTATATGTGTATATATATATATATATATATGTATATATATATATATACTGTATATGTGTATATATATATATATATATATATATATGTATATATATATATACTGTATATGTGTATATATATGTATATATATATATACTGTATATGTGTATATATATATGTGTATATATATATATATACTGTATATGTGTGTATACAGGGAGTGCAGAATTATTAGGCAAATGAGTATTTTGACCATATCATCCTCTTTATGCATGTTGTCTTACTCCAAGCTGTATAGGCTCGAAAGCCTACTACCAATTAAGCATATTAGGTGATGTGCATCTCTGTAATGAGAAGGGGTGTGGTCTAATGACATCAACACCCTATATCAGGTGTGCATAATTATTAGGCAACTTCCTTTCCTTTGGCAAAATGGGTCAAAAGAAGGACTTGACAGGCTCAGAAAAGTCAAAAATAGTGAGATATCTTGCAGAGGGATGCAGCACTCTTAAAATTGCAAAGCTTCTGAAGCGTGATCATCGAACAATCAAGCGCTTCATTCAAAATAGTCAACAGGGTCGCAAGAAGTGTGTGGAAAAATCAAGGCGCAAAATAACTGCCCATGAACTGAGAAAAGTCAAGCGTGCAGCTGCCAAGATGCCACTTGCCACCAGTTTGGCCATATTTCAGAGCTGCAACATCACTGGAGTGCCCAAAAGCACAAGGTGTGCAATACTCAGAGACATGGCCAAGGTAAGAAAGGCTGAAAGACGACCACCACTGAACAAGACACACAAGCTGAAACGTCAAGACTGGGCCAAGAAATATCTCAAGACTGATTTTTCTAAGGTTTTATGGACTGATGAAATGAGTGAGTCTTGATGGGCCAGATGGATGGGCCCGTGGCTGGATTGGGAAAGATATATATATATACAGTGTGTATGTGTATATATATATATATATATATATATATATATATATAACATTAATTTGATAGAAAAGAAGAATATCCCTTGTATATTCACTATATGAGGGATTTCAGCACTCTTTATATTTGCTCAGTAAAACACCAGAGGGAGAGCCGCACCCACCACACACTGATTAAGAAACGGCAGTCAAACCATTGCCATAATACAGAGATCTTTATTCACATCACAATATAATATGCAAAGGACTACTAAGTGATGCATCACTACATACTAAAATCATGACTATGCAATAAATTTTAAGCAGATGAAATACAATAAGGCATATAGCTCCTAACATAAAGTAACTTTATGTGGCAAGCTAAATACAGATACACCAATGTAGCATACCACCTCACCATAAGTATATTGCAATTGAGGCTCACGAGGTAAAAACGTCCTCTTAAATTCTGCTACATACAGATACTATTAGTTCAGCCTAGTTGAAACAAATGAGGCAAGTTGGCAAAAGTCCAAAATCGTAGCAGACTCCCTCACCAAGAGTTAACTAAGGTGAAGGTGTCAGGGTGCCAGGAATCAGACTGAGAGGAGAAGTGCAAAAATAATCACACCTTTTTATTTTTATTTAGCAAAAAATAATAAAAAGTCCACAAGTCAAATAACAAGCCAGGAGTCAAAACCAGAGCTGGTAGTCAGACGAGCCGAGTCAGGAGCCAAAGCGAATAGTCATACGAGCTGGAATCAGGAACAAGGAAAACAGCAGAGTCAGGAACAAGCCAGGGATCAGGAACCAGGAAGGACGTCAGGCAGCCAGGTAATACACAGGAACTCTCACAAACAGGTCTGAGACAATGCAAAGGCAAAGCATACTGAACAGAGGCCCTTTAAATAATAAGTGATGACATTAAAATTCTGAGACTGCATCCTGTCTCACATGGATGATGCACACCAGTCTGGCCATAAAAGGAAGTGCAGGAATTGAGCAGCATCCCCCACAATGCACCATAGTCAGGTGAGTAAAATGGCTGCCAGCAGCACATGGCAAACACAACAGGGAAAAAACCCTGACAGTACCCTCCCCCACAGGAGGACAAATGGCTTATTGGGGAAACGGGCATGGAAGGCACGGAGGAGGGCGGGAGCATGAACATCAGAGGAAGGGAACCCAAGAACGCTCCTCCGGACCGTAGCCTCTCCAGTGAACCGAATACTGTACACGGCCCCTGAACATACGAGAGTCAATAATGCTGCTGACCTCATACTCCTCATGGTTGTCAACAAAGATAGGACGGGGAACGAGGCAACACAGTGGTAAACTGATTACAAACCAATGGTTTCAAGAGGGAGACATGAAAAAACATTGGAGATGCGCATAGCAGGAGGAAGGTCAAGAGCGTAGGCCACAGGATTAACCCGTCGGAGTATTCGAAAAGGACCAACATAACGGGGAGCCAATTTATTGGAAGGCACACGAAGGTTCAAGTTGCGGGAGGACAGCCAAACTCTCTCACCAACCTGGTAGGAAGGTGTGGGCAGATGCCTACGATCAGCCTGGAACTTTTGGCGCTGCATAGAACGATGAAGGCAATCCTGAATCTGCACCCACGTGGAACGGAGTTGCCGGAGATGCTCCTCCAAAGCCGGAATACCCTGAGACATGAATGAATCGGGCAACAAGGATCGTTGAAACCCATAATTCGCCATGAACAGGGATATCTTGGAGGAAGCATTAATAGCACTATTACGAGCAAACTCTGCCCAAGGTAACAGTTCAGACCAATTATTGTGTTGATCTGAGACATAGCAATGGAGGAACTGTTCCAGAGCTTGATTAGACCGTCCGCAGCCCCATTGGATTGAGGGTGTTATGCCGAGGAGAAGGAAAGCTGGATCCCCATTTGAGCACAAAAGGAGCGCCACAATCTGGAAACAAACTGGCTACCCCGGTCCGACACTATCTCCTTGGGTAACCCATGTAAATGGAAGACCTCCCGGGCAAAAATTGAAGCAAACTCCTGAGCGGTAGGCAGCTTCATCAAGGGAATGCAATGTGACATTTTTAATGGTCAACCACCATATTGGAAACAGGGAGCTCGACAATGAAGTCCATGGAAAGATGTGTCCAAGGATGCTCACCATTAGCAATAGGTTGAAGAAGACCCACAGGAAGACGTTGAGGAGTCTTATTCTGTGCACAAACTGAGCAGGAGGCAACATACGCAGCAACATCAGAACGAAGACCTGGCCACCAGAATTGTCGAGTGACAGACCAAATCATTTGGTTCTTGCCTGGGTGACCTGCGGCTTTAGGATAGAGGTAAGTGTGCAAAAGTTTAGTAAAGACCGTAGCTCCCTTGAGGCGGTCAAAGATTTCCGTAATAAGCGTAATAGGGTAAGCATTCTTAATGGTAAGACGATTAAGACCCCTATAATCGATACATGGTATTAACTCGCCACCCTTTTTCTTCACAAAGAAGAAGCCAGCCCCTGCAGGAGAGCAGGATTTGTGGATGATCCCCCGTGACAGAGCATCGGCAACATACTCCTCCATAGCACAATTCTCTGCAACAGACAGAGGGTACACCCAGCCCCGAGGAGGAATGGCTTCGGGTTGCAGGTCTATGGCACAATTGTAAGACCGGTGAGGAGGCAATCTACCGGCACGCACCTTGTCAAACACATCTAGGAACTCTCTGTACTCCTCTGGCAATTGAGAAACCGAAGAAGTGCACAAGACTTTAACTGGTTTCCGAAGACAAATGGAAATATATTGCGGGGACCACGACAAAATTTCAGACCTGCGCCAGTCGAGACTGGGATTGTGCTTTTGGAGCCAGGGATAACCCAGAACAACCGGAAAATGCGGAGAGTTTATCACCTGGAACTGGAGGGTTTCAGAATGGAGAGCCCTAACAGCCATGGACAATGGAGCAGTTTCGTGAGTAACGATTGCGGGCTGAAGGGGCCTGCCATCAATGGCCTCAATAGCAAGCGGAATGGACGGAGGCAAAACAGGAATGGAGTGCTTTGATACAAAAGCACTGTCAATGAAATAGCCCGCAGCACCGGAGTCAACAAGAGCCTGGGTGACTATGGAGGAGTCCACCCAGGAAAGGACAACCGTGACCAAAGGTTTCTCCTTAAGCGGTTCCGGGGACGAGGATAAACCACCCAAGGTCTGCCCCCGACAGGACCTTAGGTGTGAGCATTTCCCGGCCGTGTAGGACAAGACTTCAAAAAGTGGCCCTGTAACCCACAATAGAGGCAGAGCCCCTCCCTCCTCCTAAAGGCCCTCTCCGCCGCAGAAAGACACGTGAATCCCAGCTGCATCGGCTCAGCAGTACCTGGTGACTCGGGACCAGGAGGCATGGGAGGAGAGGGAGGCATGGGTGGGAACAAACACGTAGGAGACAACGGAACAGGAGGCTTCCGCAAGCGCTCCTTGAAAGAGGGCCTCTCTCTGAGTCTGATGTCAATTAGGATCAAAAAAGACACCAATGCCTCGAGATCCTCTGGTAAATCTCTGGCAGCAACTTCGTCTTTAATCGCATCAGAGAGCCCATGAAAGAAGGCGGCAACAAGAGCTTCATTGTTCCAACCTACCTCTGCGGCAAGCGTACAGAACTCAATAGCATACTGAGCAACAGATCTTGTACCTTGCAGAATGGACATGAGTCGTTTAGCAGCAGAGGAGGAGCGAGCCGGAACATCAAATACCCTTCGAAAGGAGGCCACAAATTCAGGGTAATTTGAAATCACAGGTTTATTAGTCTCCCACAAGGGATTATCCCAGGCAAGAGCTGTGTCAGAGAGTAACGAGATGAGAAATCCCAACTTAGCTCTGTCAGAGGGAAACGCCTTAGGTAACATCTCAAAGTAAATGCCCCCCTGGTTCAAAACCCTCTGCACTGAATAGGATCGCCTCCATAGCGATGAGGTAGAGGTGCAGAACCGGACGTGCTCCTGGTAGGCATAGATGCAGCAGCGGAAACAGGAGCAACCATAACTTGCGGGACACTTTGGTCCAAATGTGCAGTGCGAGTCAACAGGGTTTGCAGGGCTAGTGCAAATTGATCCAAGTGGTGATCCTGTACATCCATCCTGGAAATGATGGCAGGTAAAGGTGGATTATTAGCACCATCAGGATTCATGGCCTTTGCGTAATGTCAGGGTGCCAGGAATCAGACTTACACGAGAAGTGCAAAAATAATCACACCTTTATTAATAGCAAAAAATAATAAAAAGTCCACAAGTCAAATAACAAGCCAGGAATCAAAACCAGAGCTGGTAGTCAGACGAGCCGAGTCAGGAGCCAAAGCGAAGAGTCAGGAACAAGCCAGGGATCAGGAACCAGGAAGGACGTCAGGCAGCCAGGTAATACACAGGAACTCTCACAAACATGTCTGAGATAACGCAAAGGCAAAGCATACTGAACAGAGGCCCTTTAAATAATAAGTGATGACATCACAATTCTGAGACTGCATCCTGTCTCACATGGATGATGCACACCAGTCTGGCCATAAAAGGAAGTACAGGAATTGAGCAGCATCCCCCACAATGCACCATAGTCAGGAAGAGAGGTGAGTAAAATGGCTGCCAGCAGCACATGTCAAACACAACAGGGAAAAAACCCTGACAGAAGGCTTACGAGGTAAGAGCGTCCTCTTAAAATTCTGCTACAAATGTAATTATTTAGCTTCAAATATACATATGCAAAGAGCTGATAGTTCATCATGTAATGCAAGTCAAGAGTAGTATTAGTCAACATCTATACAGAGTATCCTGATATTAGAACGTGTGCTGTTCAGCTGGAGAATTTCCATCTTGCTAAAAAAGAGTTCCATACGAGGAAATGACACTTAGGAAAATATACCTTGTACTTAGAAAATTCCGGTGTATGATGCCGTGTCTTCTAGCATGTTACCTTCAAACTTAGGTGAAACCGCTACGGCCTTTCTTCTTTGCAGAAAGCTTGTTTTCTGGTAACCACCGGATTGGAGTGTCCTCAAACTCTTTACTTGTGGCTTCCACAAAGACGGAACGTTATATTGCTGAAACAGGTGTGCTCTGACTTTTGCACAGTCGACGTACGTTTTGCCCCACAATGCTTTGCAATTATCCGGGGCCTCGTCAGGACTGATTCCTTCAGGTACTATCATCTTACTTATTGGATCCAAATACATGCAAGGCGTGACTTAAATTTAAAGAAACCCCTGCTTTCTACTGAGGTGATTATGCCCTTAAGATTACATTGATACAACTACGGACCAATGTATGACTTAACAATGAACATCGCTTCTCTATGGCAATAGTTCTCATCCTGCTCAGACTTATCTTTCTTTATTAATAATTTGTTATTAAATTATTTTACAAATAGCCTAGTTTTTCATTAGACTCTATTTCGTTTAACATTCTTTCTATAAAGCATTTTGCTACAATTTTTTTAAAGCGATACAAGCTCCATCTATGCTTATAATATTTTTTATATATTATTGCTAATGCATTCATATTAGCTTAAGAAGGGGGCATACTCTATTACCTCATTTAACCCTCTTGGGGACAGTGTTTGGAGAATATAGATCCATCTAGACTCCTTTCTAAGGAGACATTTATCCTCATCTCCACCTCTACCACTTTGTATTCCTCTATCAATCCCAATAAACTTTAAGGAAGATGGATTCTTTTCATGGTACAAAGCAAAGTGTCTTGCTACGCTAGTATCCCTGCCATATATTATATCATCCCTATGTTCCTGAATCCTTTCTTTGAAAATTCTCTTTGTTTTTCCTATATAGAAAAATGGGCAGGAACAATATAATAAATATACCTCTTCTACAGAATTGCAGTTAGCAAAAATTCTAATATTATACACTTTCCTATTATTAGTTGCAAATGTTTTGCTTTTCTGCATATAGGGGCAATACACACAGTGACCACACAGGTAGCTTCCCTTTACTTCTTGCCTGAGCCCTAACCAGTTCAGAGATGGAGACCTTACTAATTTGCTCTGCACCAGTTTATCTTTCAAACTTGGTGCTTTTTTTGCGGTCAACAATGGATATTCACCTACCCTTTCTTTTATTTTTTCATCTAGGGTAAG